>NW_011494919.1:4698499-4702354 GCF_000754665.1 Bison bison bison | reverse complement strand
CGCATGAGGTGGCCAAAGTACTGGACTTTCAGCTTTAGCATCATTCCTTCCAAAGAAATCCCAGGGCTGATCTCCTTCAGAATGGACTGGTTGGATGTCCTTGCAGTCCAAGGGACTCTCAAGAGTCTTCTCCAACACCACAGTTCCAAAGCATCAATTCTTCGGCGCTCAGCCTTCTTCACAGTCCAACTCTCACATCCATACATGACCACAGGAAAAACCATAGCCTTGACTAGACGGACCTTTGTTGGCAAAGTAATGTCTCTGCTTTTGAATATGCTATCTAGGTTGGTCTTAACTTTCCTTCCAAGGAGTAAGTGTCTTTTAATTTCATGGCGGCAGTCACCATCTGCAGTGATTTTGGAGCCCCAAAACATAAAGTCTGACATAATTACCACTAAATGTAAAGTATCTTGTTTTATTGTGTGCATAAATATGCTACTTTCAGAAATAACCCTATATGTATGTTGTTTAATCTCCATAAAGGTTAATGTTTGCTTCACTACACTTTGCATTTTAATTTTGAAAACCTTAAAAGATAGATTTTAAAACTGGTGCTCAAACATACATGAAGTAGATAAAACAGTATGGCTGTCCTAGAAAAGTGAGAATATTCAATATATATAATCAACACAAATTTAAAGGGTTTTTTTAAGCTTGTTTTATTTTCTGTGTGTCCGTAGGTCAGAAGTCTAGGCACAGTGTAGCACAGCTGGCTCCTCTGCTCCAGCTTCACAGAATCAAAATAAAGATGTCAGCAAGGCTGGATATCTTGCTCTAGGCTCTGGGGAAGAGTGCACTTCCAAGCTTTATTTTAGGTTATGCACAGAATTTGATTCCTTGTGGTAAGACTGAGGTATTTGGTTCCCATCTGGGTATCAATTAGGAATCGCTCTTGTCTCGTAGAGGACTCTCTTTGATACATACATGTAATGCACTTACATCTTAGAACCTGCAGTGTTATGTCAAACTTCTCTCACTCTTGAAATTGTCCTGATTTCCTCTTCTGCATCTCTCTTGCCTTCTGTACTACATCTCTCTGACTCCTGCTAGAGGAAGTAATCAGTTTTTAAGATCTTATTAGGTTGGACCCTCCTAGGTAATCCGTAATCTTCTTAATTTAAGATATCCTTAAAGTTTATATAATTTTTGAGGTCCCTATTCTGGAGATGGAAATGGCAACCCACTCCAGTACTCTTGCCTGGAAAATCCTATGGATGGAGGAGCCTGGTAGGCTACCATCCATGGGGTCACAAAGAGTCGGAGACGACTGAGTGACTTCACTTTACTTTATTGCTATGAAATATAACATGTTCAAAAGTTCCAGGGATTAGGATGTAAACTATTTTGGGTGACCATTCTACCTACCACACTTAGGCAGTAGACTGAGGTCAATGAAATGTCATAGATGACAGATGTTAATGATTTTTAATACTTCCATCTAAATTTGGACTCTAATCAACTAAGAAAGCCTAGTTGAATTCACTAACCATCTAATTCAAATTGGCAGAATAGCATAAATTAAAAGCATTATATATTGTGGGCTATGCAATTAACTTGTCATAAATTTATTTTTAAATGTCTTAAAGATAAGCAATAAAATAGGATACAATCTACAAATCTGAACAAGTACAGTTTGAAGATATCTTGCAGTTGGGTAAATTTTAATAAAATGTATAAGCTTAATAATATATATAACTTTTTCCTTGAACACCTGTTGTGAGTAAAGGGAAGAATTCTAGTCTCTTATTCAGACAAAACTCCAATGAATGTTCCATTTGCAATCACTCATTGAGATAGTACAATCATGTTCATGTTGAAAATCATGGAAACTCTGCCATCCATAATGGGAACAATTTGATTGCGGTCAAGTTTCTGACCAAAGGTATTGAAATTAAGTATATTTGATATTGCCCATAATACATGTTATTTCCATCTATCCTAAAGCACACCCACTAAGCTTACTTTAACAAAAGTCTTTCAAGAAACAAGGAAAGAATGGCACTATGATTTTAAAGTTTATCTGAAAATCTCCTTCTGTGAGGTTAGTTCATGCTACTTTATAATTAAGTTCTCTCTGTCATCCTGGCAATTTGACAGTAAGACCAGTGTTCTTTTCTTGGGTTTGTATGACTTGTCAGTATGACGGTCATCACTGTTGGCAAGAGAGGAAAATGGGAATAGCTTTCTTTATTATTTGATGCAGTGTTTGGGGAGCTGTAAGAAGAGTTCACCTTCTCCCAAGTAGGATAAATAGCCTTTTATTCTCAGAAGTTGTGTTGGTTTCATGTACATTACATTCATCTGAGTTAAGGTACCAAACATAGATTAGAATAAGGTCTAGGTCATTAGAAATTTCAAAGAAAGAAATGAGGAAAGTAGCCATCCAAAGAAGAAAAGTTCTATTCCCAGTTTTTTAAGGAATCTCCAGCAATCCCACTGGTGGGCATACACCTGAGGAAACCAGAATTGAGAGACATGTGTACCCCAATGTTCATCGCAGCACTGTTTATAATAGCCAGGACATGGAAGCAACCTAGATGTCCATCAGCAGACGAATGGATAAGAAAGCTGTGGTACATATACACAATGAAGTATTACTCAGCCATTAAAAAGAATGCATTTGAGTCAGTTCTAATGAGGTGGATGAAACCGGAGCCTATTATACAGAGTGAAGTAATCCAGAAAGTAAAACACCAATACAGTATACTAACGCACATATATGGAATTTAGAAAGATGGTAACAATAACCCTGTATACGAGACAGCAAAAGAGACACTGATGAATAGAACAGTCTTTTGGATTCTGTGGGAGAGGGAGAGGGTGGGATGATTTGGGAGAATGGCATTGAAACATGTATAATATCATGTATGAAACGAGTCACCAGTCCAGGTTCGATGCATGATACTGGATGTTTGGGGCTGGTGCACTGGGACAACCGAGAGGGATGGTAATGGGGAGGGAGTTGGGAGGAGGGTTCAGGATGGGGAACACATGTATACCTGTGGTGGATTCATTTTGATATATGGCAAAACCAATACAATATTGTAAAGTTAAAAAATTAAATTAAATTAAAAAAAAAGAAAATTTTGTTGTGTTTTGTGATAGTGACAATTTTAAATGTGATGCAGCCATTTTTGCTCACATTCCATTGTTCAGAACTGGGTCATGTGGATGCACAGGCAAGTGTCCAGGAAGAGAATATTGAAATGCTTGATGAACAGTCAAGATTAATTCTGTCACAGAAAGTTAGAGACAATGGAACAAATAAGATGACTAAGCCATAAAAAAAGAATAAACAAACAGGGAAGTAATAGAATATCTAAGATGATACATATGGTTAAGCTGAGGTCCAGAAGGATATGAGAATCAGTGCAAGATTTATTTGGGGAAAATTAAAAACGGCTCCTCTCAAAACTTTTGTGGTTGTGTGTGGACTGAGGGCAGGAAACACTGCTTTTTGTGAATTTGTTCCACACAAAGTCATTATTTGACATTTCTTGCCATACCCTGTGCCCCAGACCTCATTTTCTTCTATGTTCACATTTAACACTACTTGAAAGTTGTTGTTTTGTTCCATTGGGTTCAAAAGGCCAGTCACTGGGATATACATTTGTATGTATGCTTGTGCTTAGTCATGTCCTAGTCTTTGCATTCCCATGGACTGTAGCCTGCCAGACTCCTCTGTCCATGGAATTTTCCAGGTGAGAATACTGGAGTAGGTTGCCATTTCCTACTCCAGGGAATCTTCCTGACCCAGAGATGGAAACCCGCATATCTTGTGCCTCCTATATTGGCAGGTAGATTGTTTACCACTACCCCACCCTATTCCAAAGGGTACATGGAACTCTTTTT
>NW_011494919.1:4693919-4698399 GCF_000754665.1 Bison bison bison | reverse complement strand
GTCATGGAAATCTTTTTTTTTTTTTTTCCACTTTTACTTTTGAAACAATTCTAGACCTACAGGAAGTTGCCAAAACAGAAGGCTGCATGGAAGTCTACTATTTTGGCAACTTCCTGCAAGTCTAAAATTACTTCAAAAGGAAAAAAAAAAAATAAAATAAAAAGCTGATAATAATATACATAATTTATCATGGTGAACTAAATTTTGACATTTCAAAGATACAACTTGGTTCAGTTCATTTACTGAGTTGGGTCCAACTCTTTGCAACCCCATGGACTGCAGGCCTGCCTGTCCATCACCAACTCCTGGAGTGTTGGGGTCCTTTAATGGACCAGGACCTGGCAGTCTGGAGGTGACAATAAGAAAGTGAAAGAGAGAGAGAGGCTGATACTCCCTGGTTTACACAGAAAACCAATAAAGTCATTGACACAGGACTTGCATCTCTCATGAAGCCACTGGGCGCCTTCTCGAGGTGGGGTGAAGGCACAGGGTGCCTTCTCGAGAGAGTCTTAGAAGTCTGGGCAGGAGAGTGAGCGAGATGGATTTCTGCAGTCCAAGGAATCAGCCAAGGAGAGAGAGAGAGAGAGAGAAAGAAAGAAAGACACGGGGACCCAAGCTCTGATGGAGCAAAGGTGCTTTAATGATTTTTCTGTGAGTATATATAGGCTGTAGTACAAGAAGTTTCTTTCGTCAATGATAAAGATCAGAAAACCAAGTGTACAGTAACTGTTACCAAGGGAACAAGGGATGATGATCGTCACAAGGTCAGAAGACAATCCATATCTCAAGAAAGGGGATCAAGACTAAGAGTTTTGTTGTAAAGAGAATGTTTACTAAGGGAGATTCAAGCCTGTCTCGCACAATGACCCCCAGTTCCTGGGAGCGGCCTGCTGTTTTGCTTAAAAAGAAACAAAGGACTTGGGAGAAACAGCATGTAGGAATCCTCCTGTTAAAAATTCCCTGACACTGGAGTTTACTCAAACTCATGTCCATTGAGTCAGTGATGCCATCCAACCATCTTATCCTCTGTTGTCCCCTTCTCCTCCCTCCTTCAATCCTCCCAACTTGGTAGGAATAGGTTAAAGTTTGCTACCTCCTCCTACCTCCTCCACTCCATGGAATGTCCTTACAGTTATATGCCAGTAAAATTACTTTTGTGTTATTTCCTCAAATTAGATTTATGAGGGGAAAAGAAGGTCATCTATCTATGTGAAAGACTAGAAAAATATTGCTTGGAGATTACTTACTGAAGAAAAATCTAGGCTTTCTCATTCAAGTATAAACTACAATTGTCTTTCTCTCTGTCTCTCCTTCTGCCTGCTCTTCCTGTCTTATCTGCATTAGTCAGGGTTCTCCAGAGACACAGAATCAGTACAGTAGGATGCATCTCTGTATACATACATATACATACATATGTGTGTATATGTACATGTGTATACACAGATTTTTAAGAAATTAGTTCACGTGAATGTCGACCTGGAAATCTGAAATCTACAGGACAGAAAGGGAAGTTGGAGATTAGGAAATGAGTTGATATTGTTGTCATGAGCCCAAATACAGTATGAAGACTCAATATCTATATTCAAGATGCCTCAGTTTTTGTTTTTTTTTGTTTTTTTTTAATTGTTTTATGGCCTTCAAGTGATTGGTGAGGCCAACTCACATTATGGAGGGCAGTCTGCTTTATTCAGAGCAACTAAGGTAGATCTCAGTCACATCTAAAAAATACAGCAACACATTGACTGTTGTGTAACCAACATTTGGACATCCCAGCTTAGTCAAGTTGATACATAAAATCAACCATTTACTTATCAGTCACCAGTCTGCCATCTATTTATTTGCCTATCTTTGTACTTTAGTTTTCTATTACTGTTAATAAATGATCACAAACTTAGCTTGAAAAACAACCATTTATTATCACATTTCTGAAGTTCGGAAATCTGAAATAGGTCTCACTGGACAAAATCCAAGTTACTAACTGCATTCAGTAGGTAAAATGAGTGTCTACCTTTGGAATGTCTTCTCTAGAGACACTCTTAGACAGTGTCTTCTCTAAGGAGAATCAGGTTCTTTGCCTTTTCTAGCTTCTAGAGGCCACCTGTAGTCTTTGGGTCTTGGCTCTATTACTCCATCTTCAAAGTCAGCAACACTAGACTGGGGCTTTCTCATATCACCCTCTCCCTGGCCGGATCATCACATCTTTTTCTCTGATCCTGACTGCCCTTTTGCTTCCTTATTTGTAAAGGCTGTCTTGGTTACATCAGCCCATCTGAATAATCTGGGATCATTTCCCTATCTAAGGTCAATTTATTAGCAACCTTAGTACTATTAGCAGCCTCAGTTCTTTTTTTCAAACAGCATATTTATAGGTTATGGACATGGACATATTGGTGGGCCATTATTCTTCTTACTAACTCTCTTTAATCAGCATAATCTTTTAACCTGTATAACTTTTTATCAAACATACATTGTCCAGAGTTCTTATAAGGTTTAGGAATATTTAATATTTCACAAAAATTCAACAGAACTGAATAAACAGGAAAAACATGTTTTTGTTCATTCTTCACTGAGGGGGAGAATACTACCAATCAAGAAAAAGGATATTAAATGCATTTTTTTCCTGTTAAAAATGGTATGTGCCTATCTGAGCAGGAACAGAACATATAGGCATTGGACTGTGCTCATTCTTGTTAAAGAAACTCTCATGTTCACCATGAAGCAGAAGATATTTTGTAGTGCTCATTGGAAGGAAGCAAACATTCCACAGATAATAATTGTTAAATACTGAGTACTTGGGGCTTCCATTGTGGCTCAGATGGTAAAAAGTCTGCCTGCAATGCGGGAGACCCGGGTTCCATTTCTGGGTTGGGAAGATCCCCTGGAGAAGGAAATGGCAATCCACTCCAGCACTCTTGCCTGGAAGATCCCATGGACAGAGGAGCCTGATAAGCTACAGTCCATGGGGTCGCAAAGGGTCAGACACGACTGAGCAACTTCACTTTCACTCACTGAGTACTTAAAGGCATTCTCAATGTAAGATCCTGGTGGTGGTTTAATTGCTAAGTCATATGCATCTCTTGCGACCCGTGGACTATGGCCCACCAGACTCCTCTGTCCGTGGCATTTCCCAGGCAAGAATACTTGAGAGAGTTGCCCTTTTCTCCTCCAAGGGATCTTCCTGACCTGGGAATTGAATCCATAACTCCTACATTGCAGGCAGATTGTTTACTGTTGAGTCAACAGGGAAGCCCTTGTAGGACCCTGCTGCTGCTGCTGCTGCTGCTAAGTCACTTCAGTTGTGTCCAACTGTGTGCGACCCCATAGAAGGCAGCCCACAGTCTATGGGATTCCCTGGGCAAGAACACTGGAGTGGGTTGCCATTTCTTTCACCAATTCATGAGAGTGAAAAGTGAAAGTGAAGTCACTTAGTCGTGTCTGACTCTTTGTGACTGCATGGACTGCAGCCTACCAGGCTCCTCAGTCCATGGGATTTTCCAAGCAAGAGTACTGGAGTGGGTTGCCAATTAGTTATTATTGAGAGGAGTCTGGTAGGCTGCAGTCCATGGGATCGCTAAGAGTCGTACACGACTGAGCGACTTCCCTTTCAATTTTTACTTTCATGCATTGGAGAAGGAAATGGCAACCCACTCCAGTGTTCTTGCCTGGAGAATCCCAAGGACAGGGGAGCCTGGTGGGCTTCCATCTATGGGGTCACACAGAGTTGGACATGACTGAAATGACTTAGCAGCAGCAGTAGCAGCAGAGCATCCTGAAACACAAAATTTATCAATGTGGAAATAGTGTTATATCACTGTGTAGTTGGCAAGCTTGGTTTTGAGATAATCCAACCTGGACTATAATATAAATTCTGATTCTTTCTAGTTACATAATTATATCTTCATTTTCACAGACTCTTTGAGAACTTAAAATGAGATCTAAAATGACAAAAACCTGTACACAAATGTTTATAGGAGCCTTATTTGTAACAGCCTAAAACTGAAAAGAGCAGACTGGTTCCAAATAGGAAAAGGAGTGCATCAAGGCTGTATATTCTCACCCTGCTTATTTAACTTATATGTAGAGTACATCATGAGAAACGCTGGGCTGGAAGAAGCACAAGTTGGAATCAAGATTGCCAGGAGAAATATCAATAACCTCAGATATTCAGATGACACCACCCTTATGGCAGAAAGTGAAGAGGAACTCAAAATCCTCTGGATGAAAGTGAAAGAGGAGAGTGAAAAGTTGGCTTAAAATTCAACATTCAGAAAACGAAGATCATTACATCCCATCACTTCATGGGAAATAGATGGAGAAACAATGGAAACAGTGTCAGACTTCATTTTTTGGGGGCTCCAAAATCACTGCAGATGGTGACTGCAGCCATGAAATTAAAAGATGCTTACTCCTTGGAAGAAAAGTTATGACCAACCTAGATAGCATATTCAAAAGCAGAGACATTACTTTGCCAACAAAGGTC
>NW_011494919.1:4681211-4693702 GCF_000754665.1 Bison bison bison | reverse complement strand
TTGATGCTTTTGAACTGTGGTGTTGAAGAAGACTCTTGAGAGTCCCTTGGACTGCAAGGAGATCCAACCAGTCCATTCTGAAGGAGATCAGCCCTGGGATTTCTTTTCTTTTTTTTTTTTAAACTTTAAAATATTGTATTGGTTTTGCCATATATCAAAATTAATCTGCCACAGGTATACATGTGTTCCCCATCCTTAACCCTCCTCCCTCCTCCCTCCCCATATCATCCCCCTGGGCCGTCCCAGTGCACCAGCCCCAAGCATCCAGCATCGTGCATCGAACCTGGACTGGCGACTCATTTCACATACGGTTTTATACATATTTCAACGCCATTCTCCCAAATCATCTCACCCTCTCCCTCTCCCCCCGAGTCCAAAAGACTGTTCTATACATCAGTGTCTCTTTTGCTGTCTCGTATACAGGGTTATTGTTACCATCTTTCTAATTTCCATATATATGCGTTAGTATACTGTATTGGTGTATTTCTTTCTGGATTACTTCACTCTGTATAATAGGCTCCAATTTCATCCACCTCATTAGAACTGATTCAAATGTATTCTTTTTAATGGCTGAGTAATACTTCATTGTGTATATTTACCACAGCTTTCTTATCCATTCATCTGCTGATGGACATCTAGGTTGCTTCCATGTCCTGGCTATTATAAACAGAGTTGCGATGAACATTGGGGTACACGTAACTCTTTCCCTTCTGGTTTCCTCAGTGTGTATGCCCAGCAGTGGGATTGCTGGGTCATAAGCCAGTTCTATTTCCAGTTTTTTGAGGAATCTCCACACTGTTCTCCATAGTGGCTGTACTAGTTTGCATTCCCACCAACAGTGTAAGAGGGTTCCCTTTTCTCCACACCCTCTCCAGCATTTATAGCTTGTAGACTTTTGGATCACAGCCATTCTGACTGGCGTGAAATGGTACGTCATAGTGGTTTTGATTTGCATTTCTCTGATAATGAGTGATGTTGAGCATCTTTTCATGTGTTTATTAGCCCTCTGTATGTCTTCTTTGGAGAAATGTCTATTTAGTTCTTTGACCCATTTTTTGATTGGGTCGTTTATTTTTCTGGAGTTGAGCTGTAGGAGTTGCTTGTATATTTTTGAGATTAGTTGTTTGTCAGTTGCTTCATTTGCTATTATTTTCTCCCATTCTGAAGGCTATCTTTTCACCTTGCTTATAGTTTCCTTTGTTGTGCAGAAGCTTTTAAGTTTAATTAGGTCCCATTTGTTTATTTTTGCTTTTATTTCCAATATTCTGGGAGGTGGGTCATAGAGGATCCTGCTGTGATGTATGTCGGAGAGTGTTTTGCCTGTGTTCTCCTCTAGGAGTTTTATAGTTTCTGGTCTTATGTTTAGATATTTAATCCATTTTGAGTTTATTTTTGTGTATGGTGTTAGAAAGTGTTCTAGTTCCATTCTTTTACAAGTGGTTGACCAGTTTTCCCAGACCCACTTGTTAAAGAGATTGTCTTTAATCCATTGTATATTCTTGCCTCCTTTGTCAAAGATAAGGTGTCCATAGGTGTGTGGATTTATCTCTGGGCTTTCTATTTTGTTCTATTGATCTATATTTCTGTCTTTGTGCCAGCACTATACTGTCTTGATGACTGTGGCTTTGTAGTAGAGCCTGAAGTCAGGCAGGCTGATTCCTCCAGCTCCATTCATCTTTCTCATGATTACTTTGCCTCTGATTATCTCAATAGATGCAGAGAAAGCCTTTGACAAAATTCAACATCCATTTATGATAAAAACTCTCCAGAAAGCAGGAATAGAAGGAACATACCTCAACATAATAAAAGCTATATATGATAAACCCACAACAAACATTATCCTCAATAGTGAAAAAATGAAAGCATTTTCCTCTAAAATCAGGAACAAGACAAGGGTGCCCACTTTCACCATTACTATTCAACATAGTCTTGGAAGTTTTGGCCACAGCAATCAGAGCAGAAAAAGAAATAAAAGGAATCCAAATTGGAAAAGAAGTAAAATTCTCATTGTTTGCAGATGACATGATCCTATACATAGAAAACCCTACAGACTCCACCAGAAAATTACTAGAACTAATCAATGAATATAGTAAAGTTGCAGGATATAAAATCAACACACAGAAATCCCTTGCATTCCTATACACTAATAATGAGAAAATAGAGAAATTAGGGAAACAATTCCATTCACCATTGCAATGAAAAGAATAAAATACTTAGGAATGTATCTTCCTAAAGAAACTAAAGACCTATATATAGAAAACTATAAAACACTGGTGAAAGAAATCAAAGAGGACACTAATAGATGGAGAAATATACCATGTTCATGGATTGGAAGAATCAATATAGTGAAAATGAGTATACTACCCAAAGCAATTTATATATTCAGTGCAATCTCTATCAAGCTACCAACTGTATTCTTCACAGAGCTAGAACAAATAATTTCACAATTTGTATGGAAATACAAAAAACCTGGGATTTCTTTGGAAGGACTGATGCTAAAGCTGAAACTCCAGTACTTTGGCCACCTCATGCAAAGAGTTGACTCATTGGAAAAGACTCATGCTGGGAGGGATTGGGAGCAGGAGGAGAAGGGGATGACAGAGGACGAGATGGCTGGATGGCATCACCGACTCTATGGACATGAGTTTTGATGAACTCCTGGAGTTGATGATGGACAGGAGGGCTGGTGTGCTGCAATTTATGGGGTTACAAAGAGTCAGACATGATTGAGTGACTGAACTGACTGAACTGATGCAAAGAGAGAGGCAATGGGAGAATGGGAACTTCCTAATCAGCAACTGACTGACTTGTGCTCAGGGAAAACTGTGATGTTAAAATAACTTTGATGTTCATACTAATATTTTCAGTGAATTTCATTTTTATGTTGATTTACCGAACTCTTTCATGATGTTCTCTATAAAAATGTTATCCTGATAGATTGTCTAGTGTTTTTCATCAAGCTTTAACTACAGATTTTATTTGATGAACAAAGTAATGAATCAGCCTTAATACCAAAAAAAAAAAAAAGTTTCATCAGCAATGAAACCTTTTCTTTCTTCTTTCCTTTTTATGTATTTATTTATTTGTTTCCTCCTTCTTCTGTGATTTACTGAGCAGGATTCTGCAGTGTATCAAATACATCTTCACAGGTATCTCTGAGGATGATAAAAATTGTGGATTTTACTGTCTGATATTTCTGCTTTGTTTTTAAACTCTATGCTAAGTCACTTCAGTCGTGTCCCACTCTGTGCGACTCCATAGACAGCAGCCCACCAGGCTCCCCCGTCCCTGGGATTCTCCAGGCAAGAACACTGGAGTGGGTTGCCATTTTAAACTCTATTTTAACATAATTGAAAAATAAGTATAAAATAGCTCACTAAAATTATTTACACACATAGATGATAAATAATCCACACTTTCATCAAATTATCAATAGTTTTTCTTTATTTCTGTATTTCTTTGTCATATTTCAAAAATGATGATCTGTTTTAAATACTTTCAAATATTTAGGCAGATATTTAAAAAGTATATTCATATTTTGATTTCTTAATTGTTAAATCATTCACCAGTCTGGAAATGTTTTGAATTCTAATATCCAGGGAATATTATCAATGCACTAAACTCTCTAAAACCAGTTAATTTAATAACAAAAAATTATAAACACAGTATAAATCTTCAATATTGCAATAATATTGAATGAAGCAATTAGTCAGTCAGTTGTAATATAACCAGATACATGTTCAATCTTTATAGTTGATTTGAATTGAAACTAAATAATTTTAGACAGATGATATCTAGAATTAAAATTCCTAAATTGTTTTCCCCATATAGAATTAGAATGAATTAGAATTCTATATCTATAACATGAGGTATATATTTCCAAGTGTTGTATGTATCCAGTGTGATACAAGTAATATCACAATGTATCCAATTCTATATCTATAACATGAGGTGTATATTTCCAAGTGGTGTATGTATCCAATGTGATACAAGTAATATCACATTTTATGGTAATTAATATTTTTTCATCAGCTTTTTCTTTCTTTTTTTTTTTTTTTTAACTAGGCTGTAGTCTCCTTGAGGGTCAATTTTTTAAAACCAATAGCTAGTTCAGTGCTTACTCATTATTCTCCAATAGCTCAATATATGATAACGTATAAGCTAATTTATCATTTTATACCATAATTACTATTGGAGGCAATGAACATTTCAATATTAGAAGATCCACTGCTGCTGCCGCTGCTCCTAAGTCACTTCAGCCCACTCTGTGCTACCCCATAGATGGCAGCCCACCGGCTCCCCCGTCCCTGGGATTCTCCAGGCAAGAACATTGGAGTGGGTTGTCATTTCCTTCTCCTATGCATGAAAGTGAAAAGTGAAAGTGAAGTCACTTAGTCGTGTCTGACTCTTCGCAACCCCATGGACTGCAGCCTACCAGGCTCCTCCGTCCATGGGATTTTCCAGGCAAGAGTACTGGAGTGGGGTGCCATCGCCTTCTCTGAGAAGATCCCCTAGAGTACCTATATTAAATTGTCTATCATTGGCCTTTTTTGAGTCCCATTTCACTCACTTAATAGCTGTATCAGATTGCACTCATAGTCTAAACAACCTCATAAGTTAGACAGATTTTAAAGGAGAGGCTCAACTTCCTCACTCTGTTTAGCACCTAGACAGAATAGATGCCTGAAAAGGCATCTTCCTATTTCCTTTCACAAGGACTTAATTCCTCAATTTCCCAAGTATTTGCTAACTTCTCTCTTAGTGCTTACTAGCATATCATGACACGTTAAAAAATAAAGGAAAAAGGAAGTACGCAAAACATGTTTCTGATCTCGAAAAGATTGTAATGTTATTGAGGTGAGAGAATACACCAGTACACATGGGGAAGAGAAAAAAGTTGAGATGCAAAAGTTAACATACCATTGCTAAAATGTTTGAAAGTACTATCAGTCTGTATTAAATTTCAGAGAAAAAGTGGTTTGTGAATACTCCAAGGAAAAAATAGGATCGACAAGGTATCTTGAAGAAAAGGTAAGTGTGTTGAGAACATGTTTTATTGATACCCTGGAAGCAAAAGTATACCAGTGACTTACTCAAAAGACCATTTCCCAGAGTATGAGGGGGGAAAGGACAAGAGTCTGGACTCGAACAAAGGAATAAGGACCTTGAATCTCTTAACCATTAACGTGTAGGTAAAAGGTGTAAGTGAAAGCCGCTCAGTTGTGTATGACTCTTTCTGAACTCATGGACTATACAGTCCATGGAATCCTCCAGGCCAGAATACTGGAGTAGGTAGTCTTTCCCTTCTCCAGAGTATCTTCCTAGCCCAGGGACCGAACCCAGTATTCCACATTGCTGGCAGATTCTTTACCTGTTGAGCTACAAGGGAAGCCCAAGAATACCGGAGTGGGTATCAAACCAGGGTCTCCTGCATTGCAGGCAGATTCCTTACCAACTGAGCTATCAGGGAAACCTGGGAAAAAGAGGAGGTGACAAAAATTCCAAGGTGCATCCTGCTCTGTGTACATTAGGAAGATGTAGGCGTCTGTAGTCTTGGGACCATTTTCGCTAAAGAAAACCACTGCTACTGTGTATTTGAAGACAAAGTACACTGAAGTCCAGGCACTGAAATACGGGAAAAGGGGCACTGAATCATCTTCATGGGGTGCAGTCATTATGTATTATGTGCATGTGTCAGGTAGGAGGGGGGCTGCTGATAACTTACAAGAGAAGCAGAAATGATAGCCCTCTAGGGGGGAAAGAAGACTCCTTCTTGAAGTATGACACCACTGACCTGCAGTCCTTTTCATCCAACTACTCTTCCAGGGCAGAACTGAGATTCTATTTACAACGTTTTTGGAAAGTTATTCTTCAGCTTTGCCTTTAACATTTCCAGAAAGAAAGAGCTCAGTGTTTCCTGGGTTAGCCACTGTTAGCAAGAATCCCAGTCTCCTTTTGGTTTGTTCAAATTATAGAGCTCTTATTCATTCCCTTGTTCACAGGTCATAAGGGATTCCAATTACCAACTAGGATGCCTTCTCTTGAGTTTTTTTTTTTTTTTTTCTTTTTCTATTCAAGAGAGAAACTCCTATAGTTGTTCTTCTTTATGCTCCCCTGAAGTCAAGCCACAGGCTGTTACAGCCTCACTAGCTTGCATTTTATCACAGATAACTTAGTCTGCCAGTTAGATACTGGAGATAGCACAGTGTGCTTATTTTTAAGTGTCTTTCAGCTCATGAATTTCACATATAAACAAGACCATGACCTCAGGTCATTTCAGGTCAAACAGTTTCATGACCTCAGGATTATCTAGCCAGTTCTCCCCTCACCCCCAGGTAAATAGAAACATGTTCCATCATATCTAGAATCTTGCTGTCATGAATCTAACAAAATTGGGGAAATTAAATAGATTTCCCTATACTTTCAGAATCCACCTGCCAATGCAGGAGATGCAGGAGATATGAGTTTGATTCCTGGGTCGGGAAGATCCCCTGGTGTAGGCAATGGCAATGGCAATGGCTACCTGTTCCAATATTCTTGCCTGGAAAGGTCCATGGGCAGAGAAGTTGGGCTACAGTCCAAGGGGCTACAAAGAGTCAGACATGACTGCGGGACTGAACACCCACACTTTTCAGTGACCTCCTGCCATGAGAGTTTCACTTTGTTGTTGTTATAGGCAGGGCAGAAGATGAGGAAATTAAAAGGAAATTTGAGAAATGTTGACTTCTTCAGGAAAAAAAATAGCATTTGACACATTTTAGCTATATATTAATTCATATATAAAGTTTCAAATGCTGAGTAATATCATGAATTTTTATATAAACCAGTGAAATTAGGTTTAATAATATGTAGATAAACTAACTTTAGAAAATATTTAATATTCTGTGAATTTTCAAATGTATATCGTATTTCCACTGAGGTTGCTTTTACTTTACTCCTAACTAAAAACGTACTTAATGCACATGTGGGTTATATATACTCTTGTTTTTGATACTGAATTTCTGAGTTTTAAACTGAGTATTCACTGAGAAAGTGAATATAAGTTTTACCTCCTCCAAATTTTGACAACCTTAGCCCTTGTCACAAACCCAGTGTCTGGATCCTGAACTCTTGTTTTAATTTTCCAGCAGGTGCCTAACAGTGTAGGAAACTGATGGTTATCCCTGGAAACAGAACTACTCATAACCATGAGAAAACAAAAGCTATATAGGGGGCTCCTCAAAGTTTTCCGATAGAATGATGAATATTTACTAATCTAATAGCATAGTTTACTTATTAAAAATGACTCATTTCCTTTTTTCCTCTCAAACCGACCATAATTCTAAGATGGCAGATCAAAGTTGTATTTACTATTATATATCATGCCTAGTGGTCAAGTAGGCCTTAGAAAGCATCACTACGAACAAAGCTAGTGGAGGTGATGGAATTCCAGTTGAGCAATTCCAAATCCTGAAAGATGATGCTGTGAAAGTGCTGCACTCAGTATGCCAGCAAATTTGGAAAACTCAGCAGTGGCCACAGGACTGAAAAAGTTCAGTTTTCATTCCAATCCCAAAGAAAGGCAATGTCAAAGAATGCTCAAACTACTGCACAATTGCACTCATCTCACATGCTAGTAAAGTAATGCTCAAAATTCTCCAAGCCAGGCTTCAGCAATATGTGAATCATGAACTTCCTGATGTTCAAGCTGGTTTTAGAAAAGGTAGAGGAACCAGAGATCAAATTGCCAACATCCACTAGATCATGGAAAAAGCAAGAGAGTTCCAGAAAAACATCTATTTCTGCTTTATTGACTATGCCAAAGCCTTTGACTGTGTGGATCACAATAAACTGTGGAAAATTCTGAAAGAGATGGGAATACCAGACCACCTGACCTGCCTCTTGAGAAACCTGTATGCAGGTCAGGAAGCAACATTTATAACTAGACATGAAACAACAGACTGGTTCCAAATAGGAAAAGGAGTTCGTCAAGGCTGTATATTGTCACCCTGTTTATTTAACTTATATGCAGAATACATCATAAGAAACGCTGGACTGGAAGAAACACAAGCTGGAATCAAGATTGCAGGGAGAAATATCAATAACCTCAGATATGCAGATGACACCACCCTTATGGCAGAAAGTGAAGAGGAACTCAAAAGCCTCTTGATGAAAGTGAAAGTGGAGAGTGAAAAAGTTGGCTTAAAGCTCAACATTCAGAAAATGAAGATCATGGCATCTGGTCCCACCACTTTATGGGTAGATGGGGAAATAGTGGAAACAGTGTCAGACTTTATTTTTCTGGCCTCCAAAATCACTGCAGATGGTGAATTCAGCCATGGAATTAAAAGACGCTTGCTCCTTGGAAAGAAAGTTATGACCAACCTAGATAGCACTTTCAAAAGCAGAGACATTACTTTGCCAAAAAAGGTTCGTCTAGTCAAGGCTATGGTTTTTCTTGTGGTCATGTATGGATGTGAGAGTTGGACTGTGAAGAAGACTGAGCGCCAAAGAATTGATGCTTTTGAACTGTGGTGTTGGAGAAGACTCTTGAGAGTCCCTTGGACTGCAGGAGATCGAACCAGTCCATTCTGAAGGAGATCAGCCCTGGGATTTCTTTGGAAGGAATGATGCTAAAGCTGAAACTCCCGTACTTTGGCCACCTCATGCGAAGATTTGATTCATTGGAAAAGACTCTGATGCTGGGAGGGATTGGGGGCAGGAGGAGAAGGGGACGACAGAGGATGAGATGGCTGGATGGCATCACTGACTCGATGGACGTGAGTCTGGGTGAACTCCGAGAGTTGGTGATGGACAGGGAGGCCTGGCGTGCTGCGATTCATGGGGTCGCATAGAGTCGGACACGACTGAGTGACTGATCTGACTGATATGAGTGCCTGTCATATATTAAATGCTCAGTAGTTATACTGTAAGTGAAAGAATTTTGTTCGAGATAGTAATGAGTTTTCTTATACACTTATATATTTACAGTGACCTCTTCTATCTTTGTTAAATTAGCTCATCCTCTAACATCTACTCAATTGTATTTATATTTTTGACAGTATCTGAACATTGTTGAATCAGTTTTACATTAGAGTTGCATGAAATATTCTAATTCATGTGCAGTCATTCCCTAAATTCTGCTATAAATGGTGTTGCCTGAATGAGTTTGTTTATATTTCTGTTCCCATAATTAGTAATAATAGTAACCTGGGAGTCTTTCTACGTAAAGAGTATCCACATTTTTTATTACTGTATTCAAATTAATCTCTTGGAAATAATTTGTGATGGCATGTTATATACGACTTAAGTCTGATAAGGCCCAAAAGCACGAGTGGAATTTGGAATTTACTCAAAGAAGAAAGAGAATCAGGTAGTAAAACCCAATGAAGCTTCCTTATTTCATTTTTGTTTCAGCGTTTAAAGATAATGTGAACATTAAAAGAATAATTTGAGGAATAATTGTGCTATTTTCTTGCCCTAAAATATTTCTATGGAAATATGGATTCATATGTATTGAATGAATAAGTATGTGAGCAAATTCTTTGAAGATGTAACACAATATTTTATATTAATTTTTGTGAAGAACTTGGGTTGAAATTGTGTATCTAGTTCTAAATAGCTCAAGTATATAAAGTTTTTATTTGTTGCAAGGAAGTTTCATGTAGAAACAATAGGAATGTTGATAATCTTCATCATAGAATTATTAGAAGTATTCCCTGATGATCAGACTTTTTCTACTTTAATGAAGCCCAATGCACCATGCTTAACTCAGAACAATTGTGTAATAGATATGCATTTGATGAATGAATGTATATACCCTGTTGAGCTTTTCTTTAGATTTCATGAATGAGGTCAGCATCCACACATTATAAACAGTAATAGTCAATCTAAGGAGAGAGCCTTATGATTGCAATAATTTTAACATTGCAGTTCTTTTATATTTTACTTTCTTGTTGTTACAAGCCATTAAGTGGTGAAGTGCATTTGTATTTTTTAGACATTTCAAAAGCTGAATATTTCAAAAAATAGTAGATAGTCAGGAAGGAACAAAAACTTGAAGGAAAAAATATGCAGAGTTAACAAAAGAAAAGAGCAGACTAAGTATCTGAAGACAGTAGTAAAGTGTTATATGTTGCCACTCTAGAACCTCAGTTGTGGAGTAAAAGTCTTTGGGCTGATAAGTGAATCTAAATTTTATATTGATTTTCATTTTTGTCCTTTTAATTCTGCAAATGTTATTTCTGAGCATATGCGTGCCGGATCCTTTGCTGGGCATAGTGGAGAATATATTGTAACAGATTAAGAAAGAGAAGGATTGAGGGAGATAATACTCCTGTTAAATTTTTTTGAGAAATGTGGCATTATTCTATGAATATTTTAGCTTCTACATCACACATTATCTCATTGAAAAACCTAATAACTGTCCCAATACTTTATTGGAAGCTTTCACAAACAGCATGAGGGGCAGCAACAATAATAATAGCAGAGTTGCTTAAAGGAATTTTCTTGGCTATTTATTGAAATATAGTTTGTGTCATTATGGTATTGAAAATGTTTGACAGACTTGATGTACCAGATAGAGTTCTAAAAATAGGAGAGTGTACTAGAAACATGAGACCCTTAAATTCAGTGATGGTAACAGGTGCAGCTTTAATGAAATACATTAGCATGTTAAAATAAACAAGGCTAAACATAGTCAGATGGATAATGATCAACATCTTTATTTACTGAATTCTGTAGCAGAGACTAAAGATATCAGAGAAATGTACCTTTAAAGTGAGATGTGTAATCTCAGAAAAGCTATTTTAGCTTTTGCAGATTCTAAAACTTAGTTGCTGTTTTTTTCTGTCTGCACAGTTAAAGCATAAAGAGCTGGTAAAATTGTTTCTATACTTCAACTAAATAGAATTTAGGAGTTACTGAATAGTTAATTATGCAAAGCCCCAATTTATCAGTATTGACCCGGAGAGCACAAAAAATCACAGATACAAAGTTCTCCTGTGGAGTTTCAACAAATAACCAGATGAAACCCCTTCCCCAAGTCCAATTTTATGTCTTCCAACCAGTTTTCATATGTGGAACATTAGAAAAATTTTCCTCAGAAGACTATGATTTGAATATAGAATATGTCTCTGTTTGGAGAGCACTAAGTGTGTCATGGAGTGAGTGAGTGATTTATTTTTTTCTTGAAAGCTTCAGGAGAGAGGTGGAATGTTCCAGAAGATTGTCATTAGCTGACAGTGATGTGGAATGAAAGCCCTTGAGATAAGTACATTTTGCAGGGTGAGGCTGATAGCTCCAGTGGATTGCCAAAGGCCCTGTATGTAGAGTGTATATAGCCTGGAGAAAAAACAAGGGGGCAGGAAACCTTGATAAGGAGGCAAAAATGGAAAGTTTTCTTTACCAAATTATTTGATTGGGTTAGGCAAAAGGAAACTGCATTTTGCAATGACAAAAAGGAATAACCTGCACATCATATTTTCAGAAGACATTATCCTTACAGTTCATTCATTTAGTACCTTGGTAGGAATGAATTCCTACCAAAAGTTTTGTGATTTAGGGAGTAACGAAATCATGTGCTCTGAGATGTACAGTGTGTCATGGGCTTATGACACCACCATTTCCAAAGCAGAAACTGAGCACATGTTATGTAATTCTCAGTGATCAAAGTGTTTTGCTTATATAAGAGCCAACTTATTATTTACATAATAGAATAAAATGAAGAGAGGATGTGCTGAGACCTGTAAATTCCCTTCACCCTCGTTGATGCTTAGCAATAACTCAATATGCAATAACTCAATGTTATGAATCACAGAAGTATCTTCTGTTCCTTTTATTGTTATGACATGGATGATTTTTTTAAAATGGATGATTATTTTCTTTAACTGTATAAACCCACAATCATAGACACAAGGGATACCATTAAGCTCACATTATTTGGATTTGGTGCAGATACCATTAGGCAATGGAAAAGAATAGATATTTCTAGGAAAGTAGAAATATTTATATTTTTAGCCAACTTTTTTACTCTCCTCTTTCACTTTCATCAAGAGGCTTTTTAGCTCCTCTTCACTTTCTGCCATAAAGGTGGTGTCATCTGCATATCTGAGGTTATTGATATTTCTCCTGGCATTCTGGATTCCAGCTTGTGCTTCATCCAGCCTGGCATTTTACATGATGTACTTTGCATATAAGTTAAATAAGCAGGGTGACGATATACAGCCTTGATGTACTCCTTTTCCTCTTTGGAACCAATCTGTTGTTCCATGTCCAGTTCTAACTGTTGCT
Source organism: Bison bison bison (assembly GCF_000754665.1). Lineage (NCBI taxonomy): Eukaryota > Metazoa > Chordata > Mammalia > Artiodactyla > Bovidae > Bison > Bison bison. Next base: position 4,681,432 of record NW_011494919.1, on the reverse strand, counting down.
TCCTGACCTGCATATAGGTTTCTCAAGAGGCAGGTCATGTGGTCTGGTATTCCCATCTCTCTCAGGATTTTCCACAGTTTATTGTGAAAGAGGAGAGTAAAAAAGTTGGCTTAAAGCTCAACATTCAGAAAACGAAGGTCATGGCATCTGGTCCCATCACTTCATGGGAAATAGATGGGGAAACAGTGGAAACAGTATCAGACGTTATATTTTTGGGCTCC
>NW_011494919.1:4674635-4681111 GCF_000754665.1 Bison bison bison | reverse complement strand
TCCATTGTCACCCTGTTTATTTAACTTATATGCAGAATACATCATAAGAAACGCTGGACTGGAAGAAACACAAGCTGGAATCAAGATTGCTGGGAGAAATATCAATAACCTCAGATATGCAGATGACACCACCCTTATGGCAGAAAGTGAAGAAGAACTAAAAAGCCTGTTGATGAAGGTGAAAGTGGAGAGTGAAAAAGTTGGCTTAAAGCTCAACATTCAGAAAACGAAGGTCATGGCATCTGGTCCCATCACTTCATGGGAAATAGATGGGGAAACAGTGGAAACAGTATCAGACGTTATATTTTTGGGCTCCAAAATCACTGCAGATGGTGACTGCCGCCATAAAATTAAAAGACGCTTACTCCTTGGAAGGAAAGTTATGACCAACCTAGATAGCATATTCAAAAGCAGAGACATTACTTTGCCAACAAAGGTCTGTCTAGTCAAGGCTATGGTTGTTCCAGTAATCATGTATGGATGTGAGAGTTGGACTGTGAAGAAAGTTGAGCGCTGAAGAATTGATGCTTTTGAACTGTGGTGTTGGAGAAGACTCTTGAGAAGAGATGGCAGAAATACACAGAAGAACCATATAAAAAAGATCTTCATGGCCCAGATAATCATGATGGTGTGATCACTCACCTAGATCCAGATATCCTGAAATGTGAAGTCAAGTGGGCCTTAGGAAGCATCACTATGAACAAAGCTAGTGGAGGTGACGGAATTCCAGTTGAGCTATTTCAAATCCAAAAAGATGATGCTTTGAAAGTGCTGCAGTCAATATGCCAGCAAATTTAGAAAACTCAGCAGTGGCCAGGACTGGAAAAGGTCAGTTTTCATTCCAATCCTAAAGAAAGGCAATGCCAAAGAGTTTTCCAACTACCTTACAATTGTACTCATCTCACAAGCTAGCAAGTAATGCTCAAAATTCTCCAAATCAGGCTTCAACAGTATGTGAAAAGTGAAATTCCAGATGTTCAAGCTGGATTTAGAAGAGGCAGAGGAACCAGAGATCACATTGCCAACCTCCACAGGATCATCAAAAAAGCAAGAGAGTTCCAGAAAAACATCTACTTCTGCTTTATTGACTATGCCAAAGCCTTTGACTGTGTGGATTACAACAAACTGAAAAATTCTTAAAGAGATGGGAATACCAGACCACCTGACTCCTGAGAAATCTGTATGCAGGTCACGAAGCAAGAATTAGAACTGGACATGGAACAACAGACTGGTTCCAAATAGGAACAGGAGTACCTCAAGGCTGGAATCAAGATTGCCAGGAGAAATATCTATAACTTCAGATAGGCAGATGACACCACCCTTGTCACAGAAAGTGAAGAAGAACTAAATAGCCTCTTAAGGAAAGTCAAAGAGGAGAGTGAAAATGTTGGCTTAACATTCAACATTCAGAAAACTAGGATCATGGTATCTGGTCCCATCACTTCATGGAAAATAGATGGGGAAAGTGGAAATAGTGAGAGACTTTATTTTGGGGGGCTCCAAAATCACTGCAGATGGTGACAGTAGCCATGAAATTAAAAGACGCTTGCTCCTTGGAAGAATAGCTATGACAGACCTAGACAGCTTATTAAGAAGTAGAAACATAACTTTGCTAACAAAGTTCTGTCTTGTCAAGGCTATGGATTTTTTAGTAGCCATGTATGGATGTGAGAGTTGGATTATAAAGAAAGCTGAATGCCAAATAACTGATGCTTTTGAACGATGGTGTTGGAGAAGACTCTTGAGGTCCCTTGAATGCAAGAAAATCCAAGCTAAAGGAAATCAGTCCTGAATATTCATTGGAAGGACTGATGTTGAAACTGAAACTCCAATACTTTGGCCACCTGATGAGCAGTACTGACTCATTTGAAAAGACCCTGATGCTTGGAAGGATTGAAGGCTGGAGAAGGGGATGACAGAGGATGAGATGGTTGGATGGCATCACCAACTCAAAGGACATGAGTTTGAGTAAACTCTGGGAGTTGGTGATGGACTGGGAGGCCTGGCGTAATGCATTCCATAGGGTTGCAATGAGTTGGACGTGAATGAGCGACTGAGCTGAACTGAACTGAACAGAATTTTTGTTAAAGAAGCTCTTATTTAGAAGAACCATCACCCTATTTTGAGAATAGAGAAGGATATTTTAAAAGCACAATATATAAAGGATTCCATTACTTAAGAGAAAGTTTCAGAAGAGATATTTTCTTCAGTGATCCAAGATTCATTTTCTTTTTCTTGCCCTCAACTCAGAAGAAATACACCACATAGAAATTTGGGACACTTAATGAAGCCATATGTCTTTAATTACGTATAATAGCTCATCTTACTTTGGACTATATTCAGTTGTTTTCACTTTGTGTTCCCAGTACTTTAACCATTTTGATTATATACCTCTTTTACCTGCCTTTATCATTGTTAAAACATACCTCATAGATAATAAACTTATTTTCTAGTTCTGTGCTGTTATTCATTAAATCTCTATTGGCCTGGGTAGTACAAATATAATAGGCAGAATTTATCATGCTTTAGTTAAAACAGCAACTTCAAGAAAATAGGAAGATATATAAAATTACTTAGAGTTACACAGAACAGTTCATCTCAAATTTGTGTAACTGTCACTCTGGTTTTATAAAAACTGTCTCTGTTTCATTTTAATTAGTTATATTATTCTATCAAGTGATGCTTTCTCGTGGGCTGACAAATATGTGAATGTGAAGTGGTTTCAAGAACATTAAATTATTTCTTCAGTTAGCCTTCTCAAGCGCTCTACCTGTCATAAAATTAAGCTTCCCTGAAATTTAACCCATATGATGTCTGTATAGATTAGACTGGTTTTCAAATTTTATGAGACAGTTTATGTATAATTCTATCATTAAGACAATACTCTCCCTAGGAATCAGAGTACCCCTGTTCATTATCTAAAGATAGATAAAATGCTATCTTTCCTTGAATATTTTTGTGAAGTGTAACTTAAAAGCTCTTTGTTAAGAAATATATCTAATTACAGCAAGTTATCATATTTTTCTTCATTAATGTCTGACCTGATATATTTTTCGAATAACTCAGAGATTTAATTAAGAAGTGAGTGGAAACATCAACTCAGTGGCAGCTGGTTTAACTTAAATATAATTTGGTGCACCAGAGAGATGTATTTTTTAGAATTAATAAAACAAATGCCAAACACTATAGATGCTTCAAAATTTTCTTGTATTAGCTACTTGTAATTCAGAAAAATGATTGCATTGTCCTAATGAAATGAAATAAAAAGACAAAAATAAGCTATATTTAAATTGGTGATTCTAAAATTTCAGTTATTTAATAAAATACATAAGTATTATGTATTTTATTAAAGATACATGTGCCTGGATATTAGGATTTCTAATGCCTGGCGTATGGCTTGGCCTTCTGAATCTTAATGTATTATGTAATAACCAAAAGGTATAAAATGTAATACAGTTACAAGCAGTGTATTGAGGTTGGCCAAAAAGTGTTTTTTGGTTTTTCTCTAACATCTTATGGAAAAACCTGAACAACCTTTTTGGCCAGCCCGATATGTATCATCCCAATGTAATGAAGAAAACTTTATTATGTATTGAAATCGTGTGTATAACATCCTCGTGTGGAATTTCTAGTTTATTCCTCTGGAGTAAACCAGTTTTTCAATCCATGAAAGTAAGAATAGTAGAAAAATATTAAATGTCTTCTGGAGATAAATTATATTAGACCGAAAGGAAATAGAACAAAGCTATAACTTTACAATGGCAAAATCTGCAGCAGTTTGACCATAAGCAGAGAAATCAAAAACCTACATACCTACAGTTTGATCTCTCCACTCTGATCTAGGCAATATTTGTTCTTTTGGATTAACAATGTAAATAATGCTCAGAAGGCAAGTATATTAAGAAAAGATTGAGTCATTTATGTTTTTATACTCAATTTACCTTGCTATATTTTAAAATTGAAGTAAAGTTCCTTTTTTGATGGAACTAACTAAAATTAAAGAACTAACTAAAGAGTTCTGAGTTAGATAAAAGAGAGGGAACTTCTGTTATCCATAGGATAGTAACGAAATCTTTGTCCAGAAGAGCCTGGCAGGCTATAGTCCATAGAGTTGCATAGAGTCAGACACGACTGAAGCAACCTAGCTCAACACAGCACAGCACAGAGAGAGGAAGAAAGAGGAATATTGAGAAAGACTAGGGAGGAACACTGGGTTAATGTTCAGCATGCTGACATTTTACCATGAAAATGATTATTTTGGTCTGTATGAATAGGGCAGGATATGTTGGGGGCCAGCATGAGGCACTCTGCCCGTGGCAAAGGTCATGAGGAAGGAGGCTCGACATACGCAAAGGCGGGATCCAGCCTCAGGGATCCCCCTGGAAATCCTCGAGCATCTACCCCCATAACCAGAGCCTGCCTACTTTACTACTTTGTGCTCTCACCTACACCTCTGACTTTAAGGGGGGCTGTCCCTCACGACCTCTTTTGGAGAAGGAGTTAACTTAGAGCTCCATTTAATAAAAACTTCTGGGCGTGACAAGAGTTTTTTAACCTACAAACTCCTCTGAAAGTTCTCTAGCCTGCCTGACAGGCTTGTCTGGCCACATGTGATTGCTCACAGCCTCCCAACTGTGAGAGGCATGAGATTCTTTAAACCTTCTAAAAACAGGTTCCTTAGAAAAGTTAGAAAACCATTAGTATAAGTATAGTGGGCTGATTAGAAATTGTATTGGTGAAGGGTTTTTCACTTGTTGAGCCAATGTTTGTTGCTAAGTCTCCACATCCCCTGCCCTTACACACATTAATGAATATATAGAAGAAATAAGTATTAACCTTTGATATTAATCATGTTAGACCTTAGGCTAAGTAAATTCTTTCCTTAATTAAAATCCACTACACCCTCACCCTATAGGAATGTAACTTTATCTGGTACCTTCAGAAGGTGGAGTCTTTTTAAGAATAATCACCCCTGGAGAAATAAGTGTCCTGGTTGACTCACCGCTGTCACAAGGAGAGGGTCATAAATTGTCAGCAGGCCTCCTGGCCAGAAGATGATGTAACACCCCTAAGACCTCTGTATACATTTGTATGAAGCACCTGACTTTGATAAAAGTCAGGACTGCTGACCCCGTGTGACTCTTGCATAACATCTCAGTGTATAAAAGTAGACCATGGAAAATAAAGAATTGGGACCAGTTTCTCGAAATACTGGTCTCCCCATGTCACTCTCTCTCTCAAACTCTGGCTGAGTCTCCATCTGGAGCGTGGAACCCACCAAGCTTACTAATTTTGCCTGGGCTTCTAAGATCTGACCAGGGAGGCCTCAGTGTCTCCTCTCCTTTGGGAGAACGGAAGGATGCCTGCGGCCTACGTAAGTGGTGCCAACTTCTTGTCTTGAAGTTTTATTGGTCTCCCATGTAAACCAAGCTACTCAGCCTCTTTTCTCCACTGAATTTTCCTATTGAGCTATCCTCATTCTATTACTCTTTACATCTCTAATTAATATCTAATTGAAGCTATTGTATCCTGATCCTCACCGACGCTGTCCCCGCTTCAAACTCCCTGGATCAGCCGGGGCTGGACCTCAGCATGGATAGTCTACATACAAGCCATTACAAAGATGCCCCACAGCTGGGTGAGTGTCCTTTGATAATGGCTTGGAAGAGTTGGACTATAAAGAAGGCTGAGTGCTAATGAATTGATGATTTCAAACTGTGGTACTGGAGAAGACTCTTGAGAGTTCCTCGGATAGTAAGGAGATCAAACCAGTCAATCATAAAGGAAATCAACCCTGAATATTCATTGGACAGACTGATGTTTAAGCTGAAGCTCCAATACTTTGGCCACCTGATGTGAAGAGCTGACTTACTGGAAAAGACCCTGATGTTGGGAAGGATTGAGGGTGGGAGGAAAAAGGGACAACAGAGGATGAGATGGTTGGATGGCATCACTGACTCACTGGGCATAAGTCTGAGCAAACTCCTAGAGACAGTGAAGGACAGGGAAGCCTGGTGAGCTGTGGTCCATGGGGTCGCAAACAAACAGACATGACTGAGCGACTGAACAACAATGGCTTGAGAGACCAAATCCGATGCTTTGAAAGCATTGACCTTCTATATATTTTAAGACATAACAAATTTTTATAAAATTTTATTTACCTTCTAGACAAAGAATGTTGCAAACCACTGTGCACATTTACATTTTGCACTGTATTCTCTAAATGTTAACTGTTAACAGGTTCTGCTCCAAAATATTTTACTAAACTCTTGAAACCCTCATAATATTGCACAGACTTGAGTAATCCAGTACCATTCCAGGGCAGTGATGCCCAGACCAGATCAGATCAGTCACTCAGTCGTGTCCGACTCTTTGTGACCCCATGAATCGCAGCACGCCAGGCCTCCCTGTCCATCACCAACTCCCGGAGTTCACTCAGATTCACGTCCATCGAGTCAGTGATGCCATCCAGCCAT
>NW_011494919.1:4671672-4674446 GCF_000754665.1 Bison bison bison | reverse complement strand
TCAAAAGCATCAATTCTTCGGTGCTCAGCCTTCTTCATAGTCCAACTCTCACATCCATACATGACCACAGGAAAAACCATAGCCTTGACTAGACGAAACTTTGTTGGCAAAGTAATGTCTCTGCTTTTGAATATGCTATCTAGGTTGGTCATAACTTTCCTTCCAAGGAGCAAGCGTCTTTTAATTTCATGGCTACAGTCACCATCTGTAGTGATTTTGGAGCCCAGAAAAATAAAGTCTGACACTGTTTCCACTGTTTCTCCATCTATTTCCCATGAAGTGATGGAACCAGATGCCATGATCTTTGTTTTCTGAATGTTGAGCTTTAAGCCAACTTTTTCACTCTCCACTTTCACCTTCATCACGAGGCCTTTTAGTTCCTCTTCACTTTCTGCCATAAGGGTGGTGTCATCTGCATATCTGATGCTAGTAGTAATTAATTCCTGATCACATCTTTCAAAGTCAATGTATTTAAGGTTAGAATTTTGATTAGAAAAGGTTCGAGTTTTTAATATCAGTGATCTGTTTGAAACTACATTTGTTTATCTTTATTCATATTCTCCTGTGGTTACAAACTATAACACATTTTGAAAATGACTCATTTTTCCAGTGATACAGTAGCAGTGGATAATTGGTCATAAATGCCCTGCATTCACTTCTTTTTTGATTCTTATAATAGAGCCTGTGAATACCAACAGAAAACCTACGTACAGGTGCATGATAGAAAGGGTGAATCCTGTGCAAATGCACTCACACTTTCATGAATGTAATGGTTATTAGAATATTCATTTAGCCCCCAAATGCTTCATTTTTAATACAAAAAAAATATAAGTCCATAAAATTGAGTTACTACATGAACAGATAATCAATAACAACAACAGATAAGACACACCTCCTACCCACAGTACAAATGAGGAACAAAGAAGTCTCTCAAACATTATATATTCCCAAGAATAACCTATGAATGTTAAAACAGAGAAAAAACTTTACTGCGTTTAGATATTCATATAATCTGGATTTTCAAAGAAAGGCGACATCATTCAATTTATTTGATCTTTGACTCTGAGAACTATAAGGTAAGGAAATACTTAAAATTTCATAGGAAAAAGTGACAGGCAATAATATTTTATAAGTCAGTAACTGTATAATTCCAGGAAGGTAACATAAGGATTTCTGAAAAATATCTGTGGTTTATGTTTATTTTCAATCTCTGAAATAGGATCAAAGTAGGCATTAGGCAGAAAAAACTCCTTTCCTAGATTTCTCCAGCATCATTTTAAACTTATTTCATACATCAACATGATAAATAAATTTATATTAAAAAATAAATAAACTTATTTCAAAAATAACATTGATTTTACTACATATAGGAAATACCTATATTTTAAAGAGTCATAGTGTTGACACACTGCAATTGCTGATATCTCAAAACTATAAGCTATATTTCTCATCTCTAAATATCTTGCCTATATCAAATGTAGAAAATACGTCACTTTGACTTTTAGATTCTGAAAGCGGTCTACAAAATGACAAACTAATGTGATCAGCAGAGTATTGGAATTTCACTTAAAGAAATATACAGTTTTGAAAGATTAATCATGTTACATAAGTGGAGATTAACAATCGAGTATGTAGCCTTAATATTCAGAGAAGGCAATGGCACCCTACTCCAGTACTCTTGCCTGGAAAATCCCAGAGACGGGGAGCCTGGTGGGCTACCATCTATGGGGTTGCACAGAGTTGGACATGACTGAAGCGACTTAGCAGACTCAGCAGCAGCCTTAATATTAAATCAAAGACATTTTTATGAAATATATTTTCCATGTTTTGCTGCAGATATACCCACATATGCATAGATGTAAATATAGTGTAAATATAGACACACTTGTCTGAATCATGTTACTTAGAGTAGTCAGTATCCAAGCCAGTAATGCTAGCAAAGGAGAGGGGTTGTCATTTAGAAGCTTCCTATTGTGATATCTGTGTGGATCACAATAAACTGTGGAAAATTCTGAAAGAGATGGGAATACCAGACCACCTGATCTGCCTCTTGAGAAATTTGTATGCAGGTCAGGAAGCAACACTTAGAACTGGACATGGAATAACAGACTGGTTCCAAATAGGAAAAGGAGCTCGTCAAGGCTGTATATTGTCACCCTGTTTATTTAACTTCTATGCAGAGTACATCATGAGAAACGCTGGACTGGAAGAAACACAAACTGGAATCAAGATTGCCAGGAGAAATATCAATAACCTCAGACATGCAGGTGACACCACCCTTATGGCAGAAAGTGAAGAGGAGCTCAAAAACCTCTTGATAAAAGTGAAAGTGGAGAGTGAAAAAGTTGGCTTAAAGCTCAACATTCAGAAAACGAAGATCATGGCATCTAGTCCCACCACTTCATGGGAAATAGATGGAGAAACAGTGGAAACAGTGTCAGACTTTATTTTTCCTGGGCTCCAAAATCACTACAGATGGTGACTGCAGCCATGAAATTAAAAGATGCTTACTCCTTGGAAGGAAAGTTGTGACCAATCTAGATAGCATATTCAAAAGCAGAGACATTAGTTTGCCAACAAAGGTTCATCTAGTCAAGGCTATGGTTTTTCCTGTGATCATGTATGGATGTGAGATTTGGACTGTGAAGAAAGCTGAGCACCGAAGAATTGATGCTTTTGAACTGTGGTGTTGGAGAAGACTCTTGAGAGTCCCTTGGACTGTAAGGAGATCCAACCAGTCCATTCTGAAGGAGATCAGCCCTGTGATTTCTTTG
>NW_011494919.1:4664804-4671448 GCF_000754665.1 Bison bison bison | reverse complement strand
GAGGAGAAGGGGACGACAGAGGATGAGATGGCTGGATGGCATCACTGACTCAATGGATGTGAGTCTGAGTGAACTACGGAGTTGGTGATAGACAGGGAGGCCTGGCGTGCTTCGATTCATGGGGTCGCAAAGAATCAGACACGACTGAGCGACTGATATGATCTGATCTGATTGTGATATCTAAGACTGAGTGAAGTTTTAGAATTTCTAACACTGAAATTAGATGAAATTTCTAGAAGGAAAGTAGTTTGAACAATTCTTTATTCAAAAAAAAATTGATATTTAAGAAAGAATCATCTGAATGTTAATACCATGAGTTTTTTTTTTTTTTTGTAATTCACTGCTGCTGCTGCTGCTGCTGCTAAGTCGCTTCAATCGTGTCCGACTCTGTGTGACCCCATAGACGGCAGCCCACCAGGCTCCCCCGTCCCTGGGATTCTCCAGGCAAGAACACCAAAGTGGGTTGCCATTTCCTTCTCTAATGCATGAAAGTGAAAAGTGAAAATGAATTCGCTCAGTCATGTCCGACTCTCAGAACATTCTCAGCCTTCATCACATTTTGTGACACATAGAATGTGCCCATTAAATACTTACAGAATGAATCATTCATTGGCAATTTTGACAAAAGCTTATTTTTATATTAGTAGAGGCAGAGATTACAAAAAATTTCCCAGTATGCTTGAACTGTTGCTTTAAATTTCTTCCCGAATAACAAAAGTTCTTTTATGATGTCAAACCTCATTAATCCAACAACAAATGTATATTAAATACCTATTATGTGCCAGTCACTGTATTAGGTCATTATGCATATTATATATACTGTGTATTGTTCCCATACAATAAGCAAAGTATTCTTCTTGTAGAGTCAAGAAGACATACACGTATATAGGAATATCAGTAAATTATAGCTTATATATGAGTAAGTCCTCATAATTGAAGGCTCATCCTTCATAAACGTCCTTACAGAAATGTAGAAATTTTCAAATTCCTTGCATTTCTTTGTTCACAACCTTTTCTTTGCATCTAAAGATGAATACATTTCAATTTATTGACAAACTGTTATAATTTGTTATTCATATGCAATGCAAATATTAGTGTTTTGTTGTCCTGAACTGAGGAAGTCATATCTGTTTTCACAGATCAGTCAGACATGATGGTGTCTTCTAAGAGCATCCTTTAAAGTCTCTGCATCATGTCATCACTGCCTAGCTCATGTTGTAGTGAGTTATGGGCTCTCTCCTTACCACAAAAGACTGCCATCTACTTCTTTAGCAGGAGAGGTTTTACAGTTTTATATTTACTACTAATAAATTATTAGCACAAAAAATGTTATATAATAGTCTATAATAAAGCAGATATGGAGCTTTCTAAAAGTAAAATCATATCCATTCTGATAATACAGCTTATTGTCTCTGCTACTGAACTTGTAAGAGTAATACAGAAAAATTAAGAATAAATCACCTGATGTTATTTTTATCAAGTATACTTATCACTTATGCTTCTACCGCTAAGTCACTTCAGTCGTGTCGGACTCTGTGTGACCCCATAGATGGCAGCCCACCAGGCTCCCCCGTCCCTGGGATTCTCCAGGCAGGAACACTGGACTGGGTTGCCATTTCCTTCTCCAATGCATAAAAGTGAAAGTGAAGTCGCTCAGTCGCATCCAACGCTAAGCGACCCCATGGACTGCAGCCTACCAGGCTCCTCCATCCATAGGAATTTCCAGGCAAGAGTGCTAGAGTGGGGTGCCATTGCCTTCTCGGTACCACTTATGAGTGCACCTCAAAATCCATGGCAGCCCAGATTTCCAGAAAAGCCCTAGGTGACAGAAGGATTTATTGGCAAGCTGTACAGCTAGCACAGCTGGAATTTTCAAATAACCTAGAGGCTGTAGAATCATCAGCTCCCTAGTTTGCAAATTCAAACAATTCAGGTCAACAAGGCTGCTATACATGAACAAAATGAGCCTGTGTACATAGATTGTAATCTTGCAACATTAAAGAGTTTATATGATAAATTGTCTCTTGGCAGAGATTAGTTTATAGCTAGATTTAAAAAAAAAACTCAGATATTTTGAAAACTCAGATATTTTCAGATATTTGAAAATAATACCTCATACACAAATCATGTCTAAAAGCAGAAATACTCTATGAATTAGAGGTGGTCATACCAAAATAATCAGAAAACATCACTTATGCTTGCACAAGAAAATAAGTAGTATTATAAATACGAGTATCTACAATAGAATGTTTAAGCCAAGAAACCTAAGTTAGGTTGTCTGGAAAGAGATCTTTCAGTCCCTAAAACAAACAAAAACAAAGGTTTACTTTGTAATTTTTCTTTTGCAACTTGAATTTCCTTTTTCTGCTTTCCATCAGGATTACAAGATTCAGCAAAATATTTACAGTAGCTAGGACATGGAAGCAACCTAGATGTCCATTGACAGATGATAAATAAATTGTGGTACTTATACACCATGGATTATTACTTACCAATAAAAAGGAATATATTTGAGTCAGTTCTAATGAGGTGGATGAACCTAAAGCCTATTGTACAAAGTGAAGTGAGTCAGAAAGAGGAAGACAGATATTATATATTAATACATATACATGTAATCTAGAAAGATGGAACTGATGAACCTATCTACAATGCAGCAGTGGAGATGCAGGCATAGAGAATAGAATTGTGGATACAGTGGTGGAGAGAGAAGTGGGATGATTTGACACAGTAGCATTGAAACATATACATTAACATATATCAAGTAGATAGCCAGTGGGAATTTGCTGTGTGACACAGGGAACTCAAAGCCAGTGCTCTGTGACAGCCTAGAGGGGTGGCATGGGGAAGAAGGTGGGAGGAAGGTTTGAGAGGGAGGGGACAGATGTATGCCTATGGCTGAATCCCACTGACTTTTAATAGAAACCATCACAATATTGTAATTTTCCTTCAATTAAGATAAAAATTAAAAATCCTTTAATACTGACCATTTCAGATCAGAGATCAGATCAGTCGCTCAGTTGTGTCCAACTCTTTGTGACCCCATGAATCACAGCATGCCAGGCCTCCCTGTCCATCACCAACTCCGGAGTTCACTCAGACTCATGTCCATCAAGTCAGTGATGCCATCCAGCCATCTCATCCTCTGTCGTCCCTTTCTCCTCTTGCCCCAATCTCTTCCAGCATCAGAGTCTTTTCCAATGAGTCAACTCTTCACATGAGGTGGCCAGAGTACTGGAGTTTCAGCTTTAGCATCATTCCTTCCAAAGAAATCCCAGGGCTGATCTCCTTCAGAATGGACTGGTTGGATCTCCTTGCAGTCCCAGGGACTCTCAAGAGTCTTCTCCAACACCACAGTTCAAAAGCATCAATTCTTCGGTGCTCAGCCTTCTTCACAGTCCAACTCTCACATCCATACATGACCACAGGAAAAACCATAGCCTTGACTAGACAAACCTTTGTGGCAAAGTAATGTCTCTGCTTTTGATTATGTTATCTAGGTTGGTTATAACTTTCCTTCCAAGGAGTAAGCATCTTTTAATTCCATGGCTGAATTCACCATCTGCAGTGATTTTGGAGCCCAGAAAAATGAAGTCTGACACTGTTACCACTGTTTTCCCATCTATTTCCCATGAAGTGGTGGGACTAGATGCCATGATTTCATTTTCTGAGTGTTGAGCTTTAAGCCAACTTTTTCACTCTCCACTTTTACTTTCATCAAGAGGCTTTTGAGTTCCTCTTCACTTTCTGCCATAAGGGTGGTGTCATCTGCATATCTGAGGTTATTGATGTTTCTCCCGGCAATCTTGATTTCAGCTTGTTTCTTCCAGTCCATCATTTCTCATGATGTATTCTGCATATAAGTTAAATACACAGGGTGACAATATACAGCCGTGATGTACTTCTTTTCTTATTTGGAAACAGTCTGTTGTCCCATGTCTAGTTATAAATGTTGCTTCCTGACCTGCATACAAATTTCTCAAAAGGTAGATCAGGTGGTCTGCTATTCCCATCTCTTTCAGAATTTTCCACAGTTTATTGTGATCCACACAGTCAAAGACTTTGGCATAGTCAATAAAGCAAAAATAGATGTTTTTCTGGAACTCTCTTGCTTTTTCTGTGATCCAGTGGATGTTGGCAATTTGATCTCTGGTTCCTCTGCCTTTTCTAAAACCAGCTTGAACACCGGGAAGTTCATGGTTCACATATTCCTGAAGCCTGGCTTGGAGAATTTTGAGCAATACTTTACTACCGTGTGAGATGAGTACAATTGTGTGGTAGTTTGATCATTCTTTGGCATTGCCTTTCTTTGGGATTGGAATGAAAATTGACCTTTTCCAGTCCTGTTTCCACTGCTGAGTTTTCCAAATTTGCTGGCATATTGAGTGCAGCACTTTTACAGCATCATCTTTCAGGATTTGGAATAGCTCAGCTGGAATTGTATCACATCCACTAGCTTTATTCTTGTGATGCTTTCTAAGGCCCACTTGACTTCACATTCCAGGATTTCTGGCTCTAGGTCAGTGATCACACCATCGTCATCATCTGGGTCGTGAAGATCTTTTTTGTACTGTTCTTCTGTGTATTCTTGCCATCTCTTCTTAATATCTTCTGCTTCTGTTAGGTCCATACCATTTCTGTTCTTTATCGAGCCCATCTTTGCATGAAGTGTTCCTTTAGTATCTCTAGCTTTCTTGAAGAGATCCCTAGTCTTTCCCATTCTGTTGTTTTCCTCTATTTCTTTGCATTGATCGCTGAAGAAGGCTTTCTTATCTCTTCTTACTATTCTTTGGTACTCTGCATTCAGATGTTTATATCTTTCCTTTTCTCCTTTGCTTTTCACTTCTCTTCTTTTCACAGCTATTTGTAAGGCCTCCCCAGACAGCCATTTGGCTTTTTTGCATTTCTTTTCCATGGGGATGGTCTTGATCCCTGTCTCCTTTACAATGTCACGAACCTCATTCCATAGTTCATCAGGCACTCTATATATCAGATCTAGGCCCTTAAATCTATTTCTCACTTCCACTGTATAATCATAAGGGATTTGATTTAGGTCATACCTGAATGGTCTATTGGTTTTCCCTACTTTCTTCAATTTAAGTCTGAATTTGGCAATAAGGAGTTCATGGTCTGAGCCACAGTCAGCTCCTGGTCTTGTTTTTGCTGACTGTATAGAGCTTCTCCATTTTTGGCTGCAAAGAATATAATCAATCTGATTTCGTGTTGACCATCTGGTGATGTCCATGTATAGAGTCTTCTCTTGTGTTGTTGGAAGAGGGTGTTTGTTATGACCAGTGCATTTTCTTGGCAAAACTCTATTAGTCTTTGCCCTGCTTCATTCCGTATTCCAAGGCCAAATTTGTCTGTTACTCCAGGTGTTTCTTGACTTCCTACTTTTGCATTCCAGTCCCCTATAATGAAAAGGACATCTTTTTGGGGTGTTAGTTCTAAAAGGTCTTCATAGAAACGTTCAACTTCAGCTTCTTTAGTGCTTTAGGAAATTTTTATTCCTTACTTTCCTGTGGCTCAGATGGTAAAGCGTCTGCCTATCATGCAGGAGACCCAGGTTCAATCCCCGGCTTGGGAAGATCTCCTGGAGAAGGAAATGTCAACCCACTCCAGTATTCTTGCCTGGCAAATTCCATGAACAGAGAAGCCTGATAGGGCTAGAGTCCATGGGGTTGCAAAGAGTTGGACACAACTGAGCGACTTCACCTTCCTTTTTTCTTTCCTTTCGAAAGGATCATTTTTAAGTGTGGAAACTTGAAATTGGCCAAATGGGAGGAATGCACTTTGGAAGTACATGGAAAGGTCTATACACATGGAAATTTTACAGTTCAGTTGATCGGACATGTGTTGAGCATGTACTGTGGGGAAAGTGCTGTGCTTGGTACGCCCTGTAAAGATACAGGAATGGATCAAATATCCTTGCTCTCCAGAAACTCCAAGCACAGTTGGAGAGTTTGGCTAGTAAATATGGTAAAAAATATGTATATGCATATATGTGTGTGTTTGTATGTGTACAAAATACAATTCTGATTCTTTAAGGAGATGAAAAAGATTAGTTTAAGCTTAGAAAACTATATATGAGTGAATGAGTTTGAATTATGATTCAAATGTTAATAAAGCATTTAGAAGTAGTATTTCCTAGGTTTTAGAATTGTAAAGGAAATGTGGAACAGGAAGAATAAAAGGGAGCTGTAAGAGTAGTAAGTTGATCAGTGTGCCTAAGAGGTGAGAGAGGGGCAGGGTAGTGTGACATAATCTCAGAATGATAGCTCCTTATGGAATATTGTGATATTTGCATACTCTACTCCTAGCTACAAGAATACTACAGGGAGTCATAGAAACATACAAATCAGATGTGGTGGGTATTAATATGTGAAAGATAATCTACTCACATAGTCACTTTCTGTTTACCTCTTGGGGTTTCTAGCTTCTCTAGACCCTGTGACATTTCAAATGGGAATTGTGAGGAAATTGTCTCTCTGGGTGGTCTTGAAGACTGAGAATAAGAGAGTTCTTCTGTTTGTTCTTTATGCTCACAAAGAAACCAAATTCAAGGGTTTGACATGGTTTGTCCTTTCACACCTAGAGATTATGACTTTCTGTCTTATGAAATATATGGCAAAAAAAAAAAAAATTGA
>NW_011494919.1:4664409-4664519 GCF_000754665.1 Bison bison bison | reverse complement strand
TTAACGCTCAACATTCAGGAAACGAAGATCATGGCATCTGGTCCCATCACTTCATGGCAAATAGATGGGGAAACAGTGGCTGACTTTATTTTGCCGAATTCCAAAATCAC
>NW_011494919.1:4659989-4664268 GCF_000754665.1 Bison bison bison | reverse complement strand
CTTGAGCATCCCTTAGACTGCAAGGAGATCCTACCAGTCCATCCTAAAGGAGATCAGTCCTAGGTGTTCATTGGAAGGACTGATGTTGAAGCTGAAACTCCAATACTTCGGCCACCTGATGCAGAGAGCTGACTCATTTGAAAAGACCCTGATGCTGGGAAAGATTGAGGGCAGGAGGAGAAGGGGACGACAGAGGATGAGATGGCTGGATGGCATCACTGACTCAATGGATGTGAGTCTGAGTGAACTACGGAGTTGGTGATGGACAGGGAGGCCTGGCGTGCTGCGTCTCACGGGGTCGCAAAGAGTCGGACATGGCTGAGCGACTGAACTGAACTGAATGAGGAAATTATATTAAATTTTTTCATAGATAATATGATTTTCATATGAATGGCTGCTACTTCTCTCTGTTGTCTTTTTGTTGTTCTTTCTTTTACTTTTCCTGATTCTCTCAGAATTGTTTTTTTCTCTTTTACTTTGCTGATTCTTTCAAAATTAGCTCTTACATGTAACTTTAATTAGATGAATCTTTACTTCTTTTAATGAATTTAGTTAAATGAAAGATTTTGGATTGAAGACAATGAGATAGAAAATATTTATGTAATTCTTGAAGTTGAGTGAACCAATCTTCTAAAAACTGCTCTTTTAATACTAAGATACTGTGTCTCCATCTGGATACCATTCATGCCGTATTACTTTCATATCAGGGAATACACATTCAATTTAATATGGGATTCAGCTTAATATGTGTAACCATGACTATTTCCTTTCTAAAATTGTTTTTGTCATTTGATTTGTTTTATGGATATTCAGTTTAAGAACCATTGACTGCATTCATTTTTTCACACTTATGCCCATATATTTAAACATTACCTTTTTATTTTTTGCCACCCTCACTGAATTACTCTATTTTGTAAAATACATATCAAATACTAACTTAAAATACCCTGTAAAATAAGGTTCCTAAGAAAAGTTCTAGTAGTTTATGATATAAAATTTCCACCACGGATATCTCAAGTCATGACCACAGGCAAAAAATCAGTACAAGAAAGGGTGGCATTTATATATATAGGTTAGGATTACAAATGAGTTTTAGTGATGGGAGGAAAGGTTGAAACATATTATGGTGAGAATTATCAGTGTTTTTCTCTCTTAAAAAGTCTGGGAAATTCTGCTAGAAGAAAATTACCAGTAGATGAAGATACTATGGACATGAGGTAATTTTTTTTAAATTTTTCTTTAGACACAAAAAGCACATGCATGTGTGTGTATGTGTGTATGTGTGTGTATAATTCCAACTCATCCAAATATATCATTAAAATACTTTTAGCATAATTTAGAGAATGAAGGGAGTAGTTAGTTGCTGGCTTGAACTTGGTAATGTTCAGAAGTATAAAGCAGTGATATGGTTAACAGGTGCCTGCATGCTTAGTTGGTCATGGACTGTGGCCTGCCAGTCTCCTCTGTCCATGTGATTCTTCAACCAAAAACACTGGAATGGGTTGCCATTTCCTCCTCCAGGGGACCTTCCTGACCCAGGAATCAAACCCGCATCTCCTGTGGCTCTTGCATTTGCAGGCAGATTCATTACCACTGTGCCACCTGGGAACCCCCCAAAGTAGTTAGACTTCTTACAAACAAGCTAGTCTGACCTCCTGATGTTTTTGGCTAGTGGAAGCATAATGGAACATTTTTATCTATTAAATATTTTCAGCAGAATATACCTTGTTTGTCTAAATGGTTTATTTAAAAGCCTTGACATTATGAATTTGTAAGGCTGCTAGAAATGTCAGTGATGACTTATAATTATCAGAGTGTAAATGAAGATATTCTATGACTAAAATAATGCCACTTTTGTGTAGGTTATGCCCTGATACATCTCTTAGGAACATGTATGAATTTAAATAAAAGTCTGCCCTAATGTGCAAAGAAAGAATCTGAGAGGTTACAATACTCATTTCAAGTTGGTTGACCTGTGGTTTGTGATAGTTTGTGTCCTTTGAACTATTTGTAAAACATCATTGATGATAAAAGATATGCATTCTGTGAGTTGACCTTTTTGTTATGCAAGTTAGCATATAAAGTCAGTTTTTGATTTGCACTTAAGAGTTACCAAGAGATGCTAATAATCCCAAGTCCAAGTATTTCTGCCATTTAGAAAAAAACCTGCCATAAGAATGACAGTTGGTGAGAGTTTAGGGAGAAGTTTTTTAAAAAAAAAATATTAATCCCTTGTATTTATACAATCCAGCCATTATAGTTTTTTTATATTTATCCAAGAACACTGTAAACATTGATTCACATAAAAACTCATATGAGTGTTCATAGCAGTGTTATTCATTAAAGTTCTTAATGAGAATAGCCCAGATTCAAGGAGTGAATGTCTAAACAAGCTATCATATATACACACCAGTAGAAATGAACGAACTGTTGATTTTTGCAGCCTGACTTCATGGAATTATGAGTATTAAAAAGCTGTCCAAAAATTAACATACTGTGTGATGTCATTTATATAACGCTTTTAAAATGAAAAAAATTTAGAAATGGAGAACAGATAATAGAGT
This sequence comes from Bison bison bison, assembly GCF_000754665.1. Lineage (NCBI taxonomy): Eukaryota > Metazoa > Chordata > Mammalia > Artiodactyla > Bovidae > Bison > Bison bison. The sequence continues at coordinate 4,661,704 of NW_011494919.1, read as the reverse complement.
CAGGGTTTAGTGATGAAGCTTCGAGGAGACTCTTAGGACATGTGTATCTGTCAAGAACACAAGGATAGTTGTCATGTTAAGCTTTTCTCAAACATGATAGTGGTAGTGGATATAGGAACCTACAGATTTGATAAAAATGTGTAGAATTAAATACATACACATTACAGTTTAATGAAAGGAAAACAGCATATCAAAATACGAACCCTGGTTTTTAATCAATGTTAATATTAATCAACATTAATATTTAATCAAAGTTAATATCCTCATTTTGGTTTTATTGTTTCTTAAAATGTTGCCATTGAGGGGAACTGTATATACATAGTGTACATGTGATTGCTCTATATTATCTCTTAGATAACTCTACAAGATATAAAATAAAATTTTAAATAAATGTTTAGATTTTATCTTAAAATTTTTGCCCAATGTAAATATTATTAGAAATACAGGACTCATGTTTTAGAATGAATGTTTGTGTGTTCCCCAAATTCATATTTTTAAAGCTAATCCCTAATGTGATAATGGCTTCCCTGGAAGCTCAACTGGTAAATAATCCTCCTGCAACACAAGAGACCCCGCTTCCATTCCTGGGTTGGGAAGATCCCCTGGAGAAGAAAATGGCTACCCACTCCAGTATTCTTAGGCTTCCATGGTGGCTCAAATGGTAAAGAATCTGCCTACAATGAGGGGAGACCTGGTTTCAATCCCTGGAATGGGAAGATCTCCTGGAGGAGGGCATGGCAACACACTTCCATATTCTTACCTAGAGAATTCCCTAAACAGAGGAGTCTGGCGGGCTATAGTCCATGGGTTGCAAAGAGTCAGATACGACTGAGTCACTAAGCACAGCACGATGTGGTAATACTATGAAGTGGCACTTTTGGTAACTGGATAGGTCATAGGGGCAAAGCTCTTAATAAGATTAGTGCACTTACAGAGAAGACAGTGGAGAACTCCCTCACCCTTTCTGCCATGGGAGGATATGGAAGGTGCTTGTCTGTGAATGAGGAAGTACGTCATTGCAAGGCAGTGTCTTGATCTTGGAAATCCCAGCCTGTAGAATTGTCAGAAATAAATTTCTATTGTTTAAAAACCATCCACTTTGTTATTTTGTGATAACAGCTCAGATTGAGATGTCTTATTTAGAAAATAAAAGGCTGTTTATCTTATTGATCATAGAAAAGGGAATTACATGTAAAAAGTATTATTTAACCTTCACGTATAAAAACATATGTAGAGTAGATTCTGCTTTGTTCATACAAAGCCACAGAATAGTTGAATGGTAGTTCAGAAAGATAAAGATTTAACAAAACAAAGATTGTTTCACTAAATTTGAGCTGCTCAACCATGGGATGCATTGCTTTTTTACAACAGTCTACTTCATTATCATGTGAAATGCACTGGGATATATAGTGGAAGACAAGAGTTGAAGGTTGAAATTTGTTAAGTTTGGACATGATAATGTCACAGTTCTCTCAGCATTAGAATTGTTTTGATTTTATTCATCATCTTATTTGTGGGATAATTTGGTGAGTAAATGCTTCATTTCTTTTTTTTCTTTAAATAAAATTCTATTTCCCCCAACCCTCTGGGTCTCCCCCAAAATCCACTGGCCCTCAAAGCCAAACGTAGTGGGGACTTGTCTTCCTGGAGTAGAAACCCTGGACTGGGGAGCCCATTGTGAGGCTCAGAGCTGTCAGGCTTTTATAATTTTCTAA
>NW_011494919.1:4658439-4659179 GCF_000754665.1 Bison bison bison | reverse complement strand
AGTTGGGAATAGTGGGGTATTATTTCCTATAGTAAAGCAAAAACTTTCAGTTTTCCTATTAATTATGATATTTTCTTTAGGCTTATATTTGTTATTGTTTATATTGTTTATCCAGAGAAGGCAATGGCAACCCACTCCAGTACTCTTGCCTGGAAAATCCCATGGATGGAGGAGCCTGGTAGGCTGCAGTCCATGGGGTCACTAAGAGTTGGACATGACTGAGCGACTTGACTTTCACTTTTCACTTTCTTTTTTTTTTTTTTATTTTATTTTATTTTTAAACTTTACAATATTGTATTAGTTTTGCCAAATATCGAAATGAATCCGCCACAGGTATACCCGCGTTCCCCATCCTGAACCCTCCACCCTCCTCCATCCCCTCCCTCTGGGTCATCCCAGTGCACCAGCCCCAAGCATCCAGTACCGTGCATCGAACCTGGACTGGCGACTCGTTTCATACATGATATTATACATGTTTCAATGCCTTTCTCCCAAATCTCCCCACCCTCTCCCTCTCCCACAGAGTCCATAAGACTGATCTATACATCGGTGTCTCTTTTGCTGTCTCGTACACAGGGTTATTGTTACCATCTTTCTAAATTCCATATATATGCATTAGTATACTGTATTGGTGTTTTTCTTTCTGGCTTACTTCACTCTGTATAATAGGTTCCAGTTTCATCCATCTCATTACAACTGATTCAAATGTATTCTTTTTAATGGCTGAGTAATACTCCATT
>NW_011494919.1:4656335-4658339 GCF_000754665.1 Bison bison bison | reverse complement strand
TCTCCATAGTGGCTGTACTAGTTTGCATTCCCACCAACAGTGTAAGAGGGTTCCCTTCTCTCCACACCCTCTCCAGCATTTATTGCTTGTAGACTTATGGATTGCAGCCATTCTGACTGGTGTGAAATGGTACCTCATAGTGGTTTTGATTTGCATTTCTCTGATAATGAGTGATGTTGAGCATCTTTTCATGTGTTTGTTAGCCATCTGTATGTCTTCTTTGGAGAAATGTCTATTTAGTTCTTTGGCCCATTTTTTGATTGGGTCATTTATTTTTCTGGAGTTGAGCTGTAGGAGTTGCTTGTATATTTTTGAGATTAGTTGTTTGTCCGTTGCTTCATTTGCTATTATTTTCTCCCATTCTGAAGGCTGCCTTTTCACCTTGCTAATAGTTTCCTTTGTTGTGCAGAAGCTTTTAAGGTTAATTAGGTCCCATTTGTTTATTTTTGCTTTTATTTCCAATATTCTGGGAGGTGGGTCATAGAGGATCCTGCTGTGATGTATGTCGGAGAGTGTTTTGCCTATGTTCTCCTCTAGGAGTTTTATAGTTTCTGGTCTTACATTGAGATCTTTAATCCATTTTGAGTTTATTTTTGTGTATGGTGTTAGAAAGTGGTCTAGTTTCATTCTTTTACAAGTGGTTGACCAGTTTTCCCAGACCCACTTGTTAAAGAGGTTGTCTTTAATCCATTGTATATTCTTGCCTCCTTTGTCAAAGATAAGGTGTCCATATGTGCGTGGATCTATCTCTGGGCTTTCTATTTTGTTCCATTGATCAATATTTCTGTCTTTTTGCCAGTACCATACTGTTTTGATAACTGTGGCTTTGTAATAGAGCCTGAAGTCAGGCAGGTTGATTCCTCCAGTTCCATTCTTCTTTCTCAAGATCGCTTTGGCTATTCGAGGTTTTTTGTATTTCCATACAAATTGTGAAATTATTTGTTCTAGCTCTGTGAAGAATATTGTTGGTAGCTTTATAGGGATTGCATTGAATCTATAAATTGCTTTGGGTAGTATACTCATTTTCACTATATTGATTCTTCCAATCCATAAACATGGTATATTTCTCCATCTATTGGTGTCCTCTTTGATTTCTTTCAGCAGTGTTTTATAGTTTTCTATATATAGGTCTTTGGTTTCTTTAGGTAGATATATTCCTAAGTATTTTATTTTTTCCATTGCAATGGTGAATGGAATTGTTTCCTTAATTTCTCTTTCAGTTTTCTCATTATTAGTGTATAGGAATGCAAGGGATTTCTGTGTGTTGATTTTATATCCTGCAACTTTACTATAATCATTGATTAGTTCTAGTAATTTTCTGGTGGAGTCTTTAGGGTTTTCTATGTAAAGGATCATGTCATCTGCAAACAGTGAGAGTTTTACTTCTTCTTTTCCAATTTGGATTCCTTTTATTTCTTTTTCTGCTCTGATTGCTGTGGCCAAAACTTCCAAAACTATGTTGAATAGTAATGGTGAAGGTGGGCAGCCTTGTCTTGTTCCTGACTTTAGAGGAAATGCTTTCAATTTTTCACCATTGAGGATAATGTTTGCTGTGGGTTTGTCATAGATAGCTTTTATTGTGTTGAGGTATGTTCCTTGTATTCCTCCTTTCTGGAGAGTTCTTATCATAAATGGATGTTGAATTTTGTCAAAGGCTTTCTCTGCATCTATTGAGATAATCATATGGTTTTTGTTTTTCAATTTGTTAATGTGGTGTATAACATTGATTGATTTGCGGATATTGAAGTATCCTTGCATCCCTGGGATAAAGCCCACTTGGTCATGGTGTATGATCTTTTTAATGTGTTGTTGGATTCTGATTGCTAGAATTTTGTTAAGGATTTTTGCATCTATGTTCATCAGTGATATTGGCTTGTAGTTTTCTTTTTTTGTGGGATCTTTGTCAGGTTTTGGTATTAGGGTGATGGTGGCCTCATAGAATTAGTTTGGAAGTTTACCTTCCTCTGCAATTTTCTGGAAGAGTTTGAGCAGGATAGGTGTTAG
>NW_011494919.1:4653466-4656235 GCF_000754665.1 Bison bison bison | reverse complement strand
CTAATTTTATTGATTTGATTTTTCTCCCTTGGTTTCTTGATGAGTCTGGCTAATGGTTTGTCAATTTTATTTATCCTTTCAAAGAACCAGCTTTTGGCTTTGTTGATTTTTGCTATGGTCTCTTTTGTTTCTTTTGCATTTATTTCTGCCCTAATTTTTAAGATTTCTTTCCTTCTACTAACCCTGGCGTTCTTCATTTCTTCCTTTTCTAGTTGCTTTAGGTGTAGGGTTAGGTTATTTATTTGACTTTTTTCTTGTTCCTTGAGGTATGCCTGTATTGCTATGAACTTTCCCCTTCGGACTGCTTTTAAAGTGTCCCACAGGTTTTGAGTTGTTGTGTTTTCATTTTCATTAGTTTCTATGTAAATTTTGATTTCTTTTTTGATTTCTTCTGTGATTTGTTGGTTATTCAGCAGGGTGTTGTTCAGCCTCCATATGTTGGAATTTTTAATAGTTTTTCTCCTGTAATTGAGATCTAATCTTACTGCATTGTGGTCAGAAAAGATGCTTGGAATGATTTTTATTTTTTGAATTTACCAAGGCTAGATTTATGGCCCAGGATGTGATCTATCCTGGAGAAGGTTCCATGTGCACTTGATAAAAAGGTGAAATTCACTGTTTTGGGATGAAATGTCCTATAGATATCAATTAGGTCTAACTGGTCTATTGTATCGTTTACCGTCTGTGTTTCCTTGTTAATTTTCTGTTTAGTTGATCTATCCATAGATGTGAGTGGGGTATTAAAGTCTCCCACTATTATTGTGTTATTGTTAATTTCTCCTTTCATACTTGTTAGCATTTGTCTTACATATTGCGGCACTCCCGTGTTGGGTGCATATATATTAATAATTGTTATATCTTCTTCTTGGATTGATCCTTTGATCATTATGTAGTGACCATCTTTGTCTCTTTTCACAGCCTTTGTTTTAAAGTCTATTTTATCTGATATAAGTATTGTTACTCCTGCTTTCTTTTGGTCCCTATTTGCATGAAAAATCTTTTTCCAGCCCTTCACTTTCAGTCTGTATGTGTCCCCTGTTTTGAGGTGGGTCTCTTGTAGACAACATATGTAGGGGTCTTGTTTTTGTATCTATTCAGCCAGTCTTTGTCTTTTGGTTGGGGCATTCAACCCATTTACATTTAAGGTAATTACTGATAAGTATGATCACGTTGCCATTTACTTTATTGTTTTGGGTTCGAGTTTATATACTGTTTTTGTGTTTTCTGTCTAGAGAAAATCCTTTAGTATTTGTTGGAGAGCTGGTTTGGTGGTGCTGAATTCTCTCAGCTTTTGCTTGTCTGAGAAGCTTTTGATTTCTCCTTCATATTTGAATGAGATCCTTGCTGGGTACAATAATCTGGGCTGTAGGTTATCTTCTTTCATCACTTTAAGTATGTCTTGCCATTCCCTCCTGGCTTGAAGAGTTTCTATTGAAAGATCAGCTGTTAGCCTAATGGGAATTCCCTTGTGTGTTATTTGTTGTTTTTCCCTTGCTGCTTTTAATATTTGTTCTTTGTGTTTGATCTTTGTTAATTTGATTAATATGTGTCTTGGGGTGTTTCGCCTTGGGTTTATCCTGTTTGGGACTCTCTGGGTTTCTTGGACTTGGGTGATTATTTCCTTCCCCATTTTAGGGAAGTTTTCAACTATTATCTCCTCAAGTATTTTCTCATGGTCTTTCTTTTTGTCTTCTTCTTCTGCAACCCCTATGATTCGAATGTTGTAGTGTATAATATTGTCCTGGAGGTTTCTGAGATTGTCCTCATTTCTTTTAATTCGTTTTTCTTTTATCTTCTCTGATTCATTTATTTCTACCATTCTATCTTCTAATTCACTAATCCTATCTTCTGCCTCTGTTATTCTACTATTTGTTGCCTCCAGAGTGTTCTTAATTTCATTTATTGCATTATTCATTTTATATTGACTCTCTTTTATTTCTTCTAGGTCCTTGTTAAACCTTTCTTGCATCTTCTCAATCTTTGTCTCCAAGCTATTTATCTGTGATTCCATTTTGATTTCAAGATTTTGGATCAATTTCACTATCATTATTCGGAATTCTTTATCAGGTAGATTCCCTATCTCTTCCTCTTTTGTTTGGTTTGGTGGGCATTTTTCCTGTTCCTTTATCTGCTGGGTATTCCTCTGTCTCTTCATCTTGTTTAAATTGCTGAGTTTGGGGTGTCCTTTCTGTATTCTAGCAGTTTGTGGAGTTCTTTTTATTGTGGCGTTTCCTCGCTCTGTGTGGATTTGTACAGGTGGCTTGTCAAGGTTTCTTGGTTAGGGAAGCTTGTGTCGGTGTTCTGGTGAATGAAGCTGTATTTCTTCTCTCTGGAGTGCAATAAAATGTCCAATAATGAGTGATGGGATGTCTATGGTTTTGGGGTGACTTTGGGCTGCCTGTATCTTGGCACTCAGGGCTGTGTTCCTTGCTGCTGGAGAATTTGCTTGGTATGTCTTGCCCTGAAACTTGTTTCGCTCAGAGAGGTTTACAGCGTTATATGGAGAAGAGAAGAGTGAGGAGAGAGTTAGAGGTGACCCAAATGAGATGAGGTGGAATCAATAGAGGAGAGAGTGGGCTATTCAGTAATCTCTTCCTTATGTGCACTCCACAACTCGACCGCTCAGAGTTGTTCACAGAGTTATACAGAGAAGAGAAGAAGGAAAAAGGTGGCAGAGGTGGCCAGGAGGATAAATGGGGGGAGTGAAAAGGAGGGAGACAGATCCAGCCAGTAATCAGTTCCCTAAGTGTTCTCCACCGTCTGGAACAC
>NW_011494919.1:4650405-4653366 GCF_000754665.1 Bison bison bison | reverse complement strand
AAAGAAAAAAAAACAAACAAGAACAACAAGGTTGCATAAATTATAAAAAAAAAAAAAAAGAATACAGGTACAAAATTGATAACAAATACTAAAAAGCTAAATTAAAAGTCTAGAGTAGAGTTTGGAATTTCAAAAATACAATGTTAAAGAAAAGAAGGAAAAAGAAAAAAAAAAGGTCAAAAAATTATTTTAAAAATTATATATATATGAACTGCCTCCTCCGCTCGGCGTTGTAGCCGCTTGGTTCCTGCAGGGTTGAACTTGTGGCCCACACTAGGCGAAGAGCATGCACAGTCGAGGCTGACAGTAAGAAGCTTGGGATACTTAGGAATGGTGGGCTGCAGTCTATGGGGTCGCACAGAGCCAGACACGACTGAAACAACTTAGCAGCCAATGCTTCATTTCTTACTGAGTTTCAAGCATGTACTGAGCATTGACAATAAAACAGAGAGCAAAATTAGATAAAGGTCTTATTTTCATTGTTCATAGTCTAATGAATTAGACATTAATTGACTTGTGAATAATAAACACCTTAAGAACAAAAGCAAATCTAAGGAGTGCTATAGAAGAAAAGCAAAAGGTACTAATGTGGGGAAAAAAACCTAATTATCTCAATTTTCCTAGATAAAGTATTATTGGAGCTGAGTTCTGGTTCAGTTCAGTTCAGTCACTCAGTTGTGTCCGACTCTTTGCAACCCCATGGACTACAACACACCAGGCTTCCCTGTCCATCACCAACTCCCAGAGCTTGCTCAAACTTATGTCCGTCAAGTCGGTGATGACATCCAATATCTCATCCTCTGTCATCCCCTTCTCCTCCTGCCTTCAATCTTTCCCAGTATCAGGGTACTTTCCAATGAATCAGTTATTCACATCAGATGGCCAGTGTATTGGAGCTTCAGCTTCATCATCAGTCCTTCCAATGGACATTCAGGACTGATTTCCTTTAGAATTGACTGGTTAGACTTCCTTGCAGTCCAAGGGGCTCTTAAGAGTCTTTTCCAACACCACAGTTTCAAAGCATCAATTCTTCAGCACTCGCCTTTCTTTAAGTCCAACTCTCACATCCATACATGACTACTGGAAAAGCCATAGCTTTGACTAGATGGACCTTCATTGGCAAAGTAATGTCTCTGCTTTTTAATAAGCTGTCTAGGTTGGTCATACATTTTCTTCCAAGGAGTGTCTTTTAAGTTTCATGGCTGCATCAATCATCTGCAGTGATTTTGGAGCCCAAGAAAATAAATTTCTCACTATTTCTATTGTTTTCCCATTTTTTGCCATAAAGTGATGGGACCAGATGCTACGATCTTTGTTTTCTGAATGCTGAGTTTTCAGCCAGCTTTTTCACTCTCCTCTTTCACCTAAATCACAAGGCTTTTTATTTCCTCTTTGTTTTCTACCATGAGAGTGGTGTCATCTGCATATCTGAAGTTATTGATTTTCTCCTGGCAATCTTTTTTTTTTTTTTCACTTTCACATGCGGATATTATTTTTATTTTATTTTTAAACTTTACATAATTGTATTAGTTTTGCCAAATATCAAAAATGAATCCGCCACAGGTATACATGTGTTCCCCATCCTGAACCCTCCTCCCTCCCCATACCATCCCTCTGGGTCGTCCCAGTGCACTAGCCCCAAGCATCTAGTATCGAGTATCGAACCTGTACTGACATCTCGTTTCTTACATGATATTTTACATGTTTCAATGTCATTCTCCCAAATCTTCCCACCCTCTCCCTCTCCCACAGAGTCCATAAGACTGTTCTATACATCAGTGTCTCTTTTGTTGTCTCGTACACTGGGCTAAATTCCATATATATGCGTTAGTATACTGTATCTTGTTTCCAGCTTTTGCTTAATCCAGCCTGGCATTTCACATTATGTACTCTGCATATAAATTAAATAAGAAGGGTGACATTATACAGCCTTGATGTACTCCTTTCTCTATTTGAAACCAGTCCATTGTTCCACGTCCAGTTCTAACTGTTGCTTCTTGACGTGCATCAGATTTCTCAAAAGGCAGGTCAGGTGGTCTGGTATTCCCATCTCTTAATGAATTTTCGAGGGAAAACTACAAGACCATTCAGGTATGACCTAAATCAAATCCCTTATGATTATACAGTGGAAGTGAGAAATAGATTTAAGGGCCTAGATCTGATAGAAGAGTGCCTGATGAACTATGGAATGACGTTCGTGACATTGTACAGGAGACAGGGATCAAGACCATCCCCATGGAAAAGAAATGCAAAAAAGCCAACTGGCTGTCTGGGGAGGCCTTACAAATAGCGGTGAAAAGAAGAGAAGTGAAAAGCAAAGGAGATAAGGAAAGATATAAGCCTCTGAATGCAGAGTTCCAAAGAATAATAAGGAGAGATAAGAAAGCCTTCCTCAGTGATCAATGCAAAGAAATAGAGGAAAACAACAGAATGGGAAAGACTAGGGATCTCTTCAAGAAAGTCAGAGATACTAAAGGAACATTTCATGCAAAGATGGGCTCGATAAAGGACAGAAATGGTATGGACCTAACAGAAGCAGAAGATATTAAGAAGAGATGGCAAGAATACACAGGAAGAACTGTCAAAAAAGATCTTCATGACCCTGAGAATCACGATGGTGTGATCACTGACCTAGAGCCAGACATCCTGGAATGTGAAGTCAAGTGGGCCTTTAGAAAGCATCACTACAAACAAAGCTAGTGGAGATGATGGAATTCCAATTGAGCTATTTCAAATCCTGAAAGATGATGCTGTGAAAGTGCTGCACTCAGTATGCAAGCACATTTGGAAAACTCAGCAGTGGCCCCAGGACTGGAAAAGGTCAGTTTTCATTCCAATCTCAAAGAAAGGCAATGCCAAAGAATGCTCAAACTACCACACAATTGTACTCATCTCACACACTAGTAAAGTAATGCTCAAAATTCTCCAAGCCAGGCTTCAGCAATACGTGAACCGTGAACT
>NW_011494919.1:4649796-4650305 GCF_000754665.1 Bison bison bison | reverse complement strand
TCAAGCTGGTTTTAGAAAAGGCAGAGGAACCAGAGATCAAATTGGCAACATCCGCTGGATCATGGAAAAAGCAAGAGAGTTCCAGAAAAACATCCATTTTTACTTTATTGACTATGCCAAAGTGTTGGGGGCCAGAGTGAGGTACTCCGCCCATGGCAAAGGTCATGAGGAAGGAGGCTCGACATACGCAAAGGCGGGATCGAGCCTCAGGAGTCCCCCTGGAAATCCTCGAGCGTCTACCCCCATAACCAGAGCCTGCCTACTTTACTACTTTGTGCTCTTACCTACACCTCTGACTTTACGGGGGGCTGTCCCCCACCACCTCTTTCGGAGAAGGAGTTAACCTAGAGCTCCAGTTAATAATAATTCCTGGGCGTGATAAGAGTGTTTTAACCTACAAACTCCTCTGAAGGTTCTCTAGCCTGCCTGACAGGCTCGTCCAGCCACATGTGATTGCTCACAGCCTCCCAACCGTGAGAGGCACAAGATGCTTTAAACCCTCTAAAAAC
>NW_011494919.1:4648248-4649677 GCF_000754665.1 Bison bison bison | reverse complement strand
AAATTGTGTTGGTGAAGGGTTTTTCATTTGTTGAGCCAATGTTTGTTGCTAAGTCTCCATATCCCCTGCCCTTACACACATTAATGAATATATAGAATTAATCTTTGATATTAATCACATTAGACCTTAGGCTAAGTAAATTTTTTCCTTAACTAAAACCCACTACACCCTCACCCTGTAGGAATGTAACTTTATTTGGGTGGCGTCTAATCAGCCCTGGAGAAATAAGTGTCCTGGTTGACTGACCGCTGTCACAAGGAGAGGGTCGTAAATTGTCAGCAGGCCCCCCTGGCCAGAAGATGATGTAACACCCCTAAGACCTCTGTATACATTTGTATGAAGCACCTGACTTTAATAAAAGTCAGGACTGCTGTCCCCACATGACTTTTGTATAACGTCTTAGTGTATAAAAACAGACTCTGGAAAATAAAGAATTGGGATCAGTTTCTCAAAATACTGGTCTCCCCATGTCACTCTCTCTCTCACTCTGGTTGAGTCTCCATCTGGAGCGCGGAACCCACCATGCTTACTAATTATGCCTGGGCTTCTAAGATCCGACCGGGGAGGCCTCAGTGTCTCCTCTCCTTCGGGAGAACGGAAGGACGCCTGCGGCCTACGTAAGTGGTGCAAACTTCTTGTCTTGAAGTTTTATTGGTCTCCCGCGTAAACCAAGCTACTCAGCCTCTTTTCTCCACTGAATTTTCCTACTGAGCTATCCTTATTCTATTACTCTTTATATCTTTAATTAATATCTAATTGAAGCTATTGTATCCTGATCCTCGCCTATGCCGTCTCTCCTTTGAATACCCTGGATCAGCCGGGGCTGGTCCCCGGCACCAAAGCCTTTGACTGTGTAGATCACAATAAACTGTGGAAAATTCTTCAAGAGATGGGAATACCAGACCACCTGATCTGCTTCTTGAGAAACCTATATGGAGGCCAGGAAGCAACAGTTAAACTGGATATAGAATAATAGATTGGTTCCAAATAGGAAAAGGAGTACGTCAAGGCTGTATACTGTCACCCTGCTCATTTAACTTATATGCAGAGTACATCATGAGAAACTCTGGGCTGGAAGAAGCACATGCTGGAATCAAGATTGCCAGGAGAAATATCAATAACCTCAGATATGCAGATGACAGCAGTCTTATGGCAGAAAGTGAAGATTAAATAAAAAGCCTCTTGATGAAAGTGAAAGTGGAGAGTGAAAAAGTTGGCTTAAAGCTCAACATTCAGAAAACTAAGATCATGGCATCTGGTCCCATCACTTCATGGGAAATAGATGGGGAAACACTGGAAACGGCGTCAGACTTTATTTTTTAGGGCTCCAAAATCACTGCAGATGATGACTGCAGCCATGAAATTAAAAGATGCTTACTCCTTGAAAGGAAAGTTATGACCAACCTAGATAGCATATTGAAAAGCAGAA
>NW_011494919.1:4624949-4648148 GCF_000754665.1 Bison bison bison | reverse complement strand
GGTCTGTTTAGTCAAGGCTATGGTTTATCCAGTGGTCGTGTATGGATGTGAGAGTTGGACTGTGAAGAAAGCTAAGCACCAAAGAATTGATACTTTTGAACTGTGGTGTTGGAGAAGACTCTTGAGAGTCCCTTGGACTGCAAGGAGATCCAACCAGTCCATCCTAAAGGAGATCAGTCCTGGGTGTTCTTTGGAAGGAATGATGCTAAAGCTGAAACTCCTGTACTATGGTCACCTCATGCCAAGTGTTGACTCATTGGAAAAGACTCTGATGCTGGGAAAGATTGAGGGCAGGAGGAGAAGGTGATGACAGAGGGTGAGATGTCTGGATGGCATCACCGGCTCGATGGATGTAAGTTTGAGTGAACTCCAGGAGTTGGTGATGGACAGGGAAGCCTGGCGTGCTGCGATTCACGGGGTCGCAGAGTCAGACACCACTGAACCACTGAACTAACTGAACTGAACTTAAAGAATTTTCTAGTTTGTTGTGATCCACACACTCAAAGGCTTTGGTATAGTCAGTAAAGTAGATGATGTTTTTCTGGAATTCTCTTGTTTTTTTCTGTGGTCCAGCGGGTTTTGGCGATTTGATCTCTGGTTCCTCTGCCTTTTGTAAATCCAGCTTGAATGTCTGCAAGTTCTTGGTTTACGTTCTGTTGAAGCCTGGCTTGGAGAACTTGGGGCATTACTTTGCTAGCATGTGAGATGATTACAATTGTGTGGTAGTTTGAACATTCTTTGGCATTGCCTTTCTTTGGTATTGGAATGAAAACTGTCCTTTTCCAGTCCTGTGACCACTGCTGAGTTTTCGAAATTTGCTGGTGTATTCAGTGCAGAACTTTCATGGCATTATCTTTTAATAATTTTAAATAACTCATCTGGAATTCCATCACCTCCACTAGCTTTGTTCATAGTGATGCCTCCTAAGCCCGCATCAGTCTGCATTCCAGGTTGTCTGGCTCTAGATGAGTGAGTTTTGGGTTACTGAACAGATTTTGTATCCTCAGAGAAGAGACACTCAGCAGTAATGTGGAAGAACGGCACAACTGAAGGAAGAAATAGAAAGGACAAAGGTGTAGGGAATGAACATAGAGGACCTCCAAGTGGTGAGTTTGAAGGCAAGAGGTAGCTTGACAATTCAGGGTTTAAACATTTTTTTCCCCATTATAACAGTAATTATTTGGTCTTCAACACACTGTTGAAATGAGGACTCTTGTTTCCCTTATTTGGGAAAGGGATATAATGGAAGGGGAAATAACTATATTTCTTTTCAAAGAAATAGTCATCTTTTAAAGCTCATTTTATTGCTCTGCCTCCATTGTGTACTCTAGAGTTTGAAATAATAGTTTTTGATAGATATAATCAGATAAGATTACTATATTATTTCAAGTAAATGGTAATAATTTGGCCTGGAAAAAAGAGATTGACTTGTAGAGAATTTGAGATTTTTTGATATATATTTTCTATATTTGCATAGTTGAAAAGTTGTGACAGAGCCCTAATAGTCTGAAAATCTTAAGTTGTTTACTATATGGCCTTTTTCAAAACACAAGGATTACCTACTGTTGTCAAACAGAAAATGCTTAATAAATGTGTCTGTGTTCAATAAAACTTTCTTTACTAAAACAGGCCATAGGCCAAATGACAGAGTGCTCTGGTATTAGTATTAAATATTTTTGATATCATATAAGAAATTAATCACCAGTCCAGTTTTGATGCAGGATACAGGATGCTTGGGGCTGGTGCGCTGGGATGACCCAGAGGGATGGTATGGGGAGGGAGGTTGGAGGGGGATTCAGGATGGGGAACACATGTACACCCATGGCAGATGCATGTTGATGTATGACAAAACCAATACAATATTGTAAAGTAAAATAATAATAATAATTAAAAAAAATATTTGTTACTCAAACCAGCCTGCCCATACATGTGTTATGAAGATAGGCATGGGGACATTTAATATATTTTAAAGCATACTTTCACAAAACAGCATAGAAATGAATCTAAATAAGGAAAGAAATGAAGAAAGGGGATAATGATGTAGTAAGTATAACTAGCAGAGTCAAAAATAGCATATCAAAATAAAATTGAAGAATGTACTGAAAAGATTGATTTAAGGGACAAGATGGAAGTAATTTTGAATTATACACATAAGAGTTGATAACAAGTTCTAAAATGACTTATTGGAAATAAGTGAGAAAGTTAATCCAAATGAGTTGTGTATATTTATGGTGATATAGTCTAGTATATCAATGCGAAAAATCAAGCATCAATTAAGATGGAATGCTTATGTAATGAAAATATTTTGAGTATCAGAGCACAAAGAATTGGACATGACTTAGTCTCTAAACACACATACACCCTCTACAACTATATCATATGTAGTACATAATATTCTAGACATATTTATAGATACATATAGATGTAGATATTCCTATTGATATGATTTAGACACAGATATATATACACACATATATTCTATTATGTAAGTGTAAACACGTGTATACACAGAAATACACATTTGTAGATATTTACATAGATATAGATGGGCTTCCCTTGTAGCTCAGTTGGCAAAGAATCTGCTGCAATGCAGGAGACTGGGTTCGATTTCTGGGTCAGGAAGATCCCCTGGAGAAGGAAATGGCAACCCATTCCATTATTCTTGCCTGGAGAATCTCATGGACAGAGGAGCCTGGCAGGCTACAGTACAGTCCATGGGGTTGCAAGAGTTGGACATGACTTAGCAACTAAACCACCACATACAGATATAGATATCTGTATCTATATTTGGCCATACAATCTTTATTACTAAGATAAAAAACAAATCACGCATTTCAGATCTGAATAATGTCATAGTTTCTCAAGTAATAAAAATAAAAATGCATTATCCACAATCATATTATAAAGTAAAGTTTGAGCACACCTAAGTGATCTCTGCATGAAGAAATACCATCTTCATGATACAGTTGGCTTCTCTGAAAGTGAAAGTGAAGAGTCTCTCATTTGTGTCTGACTCTGCAAACCCATGGGCTATACAGGCCAGAATACTGGAGTGGGTAGCCTTTCCCTTCTCCAGGGGATCTTCCCAACCCTAGCCAGGGATCAAACCCAGGTCTCCCGCATTGCAGGCGGATTCTTTACCAGCTGAGCCACAAAGGAAGCCCAAGAATACTGGAGTGGGTAGCCTATCCCTTCTCCAGCTGATCTTCCTGACTCAGAAATTCTCTGAAGTAAATAGTGTAAGGAATACAGAAGATCTATTTTATTATCACTCTAAATGACTAGAAAAATAGCTTTTAAATAAAGTGCTACATAAAAATGTTTTATATAATTACAGTTATTAAACATAATTTAGGCATAAACTCTTATTCTAGGTTTTCTGACATATGAGCTGATTTATGGCAGGTTGAGACCCATCAGGCAACAATGCACTTGCTGACACTGTGCACACCAAGGCTATCATTTAAACTATAAATGTAATTTATATTACCAGAAAGGTGGTAAAACGTTTCTCTTTTCTCCACGAAATAATCCCTCAATTAGTAAGTAGTTTTATTTATTATGCACAAACTCCTTTTAGCCGAGTTCATTAACTGATGTTACATTTGCTGAGGCACCAAAACTGTGATTAGCCAAATTACTTAAAACATTTTGCCCAAACAAGAGTAGACTAATCACAGCATTATCTTCTTAATTACTCAGTAACTTAGCTGTGGTATTTGCTGAGATTTGTGATGTCATAAAAATCTGATTAGCATTTATGGTATAAACTAAATGTTTGCTTTACAATATGATTTAAGGTGAAGTGATAGTTTCTGTAGTGGGATTTCTCACAGCCTTGCTCTAAAGGTTCTCATCAAAAACTAGCCATCATCTGTAAGATGGTGATTACAGAAACAGATTCTATCCTTAGATTTTCTGTTAAAACTTTTTTTTGTTACAAGACAATGAGGTGTTCTATTAAACCTGTTTTTTCCTAGAGATGTCACATTAATGCCATCTGATACATCCTTACTTGAAATATCATTTACACATAGTTTATAATTGAAATCAGTTTATACCCATTACACATCTTATGACTTTTTTACTAAAAAGAGTAAAGAATGATAATTGGGATTTAGGTCACTGTTTCCCATTCCACTCTGGATAAATAACTAGTACCTTTTTGTCTAGAAGAAAATAAAGATTTCAAATTTTTACCCTTTGGGGATCTAGATTTTGTAGTTACTTGATGACATTGGATTGGGGAGAAAATTGAACCTGAGTTAGATATTGCTGTTCCAAAGAGGAGCAGAGAAGGAGACAAGGGGGAAGGAAGGAAGGAAGGAAGGAAGGAGAGGAATAAGTGAGTGGTACTTGTACCACCACCTGGCAACCAACTTTGATTTTCCACTTCCATAAGGGTGTACATACCAGAGTTTGTCCCACACGCACATTGCTAAGTGGCTTGTTTTTTCATATATATATTTTTTTCCTATCCAGATTTGTGCCTCTTGTTAAATACTGATTTGTGGTAGGGCACTGTAGAGCCCTTTGTAGTTAGTCTGAAAATAGATAAATATTTCAATGCTTAGGTGCACTTCAGATGTCTCACCTGGTATTTCAATGACCTTCCTTTCTGAATATTTACATTTTAACTCTCTCATCATTCACTACATGGTAGGGGGTTGGTTTTTACTCTGTCTCCTTGCATTGGGTGACCAAAAAGATTTTGTTTTGTCAGAAGACACTTTCAGTAATGTTCTTGGTGAATATGAAAAATATGTCTTTTGCTTTAATATAAAACTAAACAATCTTTTCAACCAACCCAGTATTTTATTAACTGTATTGTTTAATGTTTTGTGCCCATTATGCATTGGAATTAAAAAAGGACAGGCATTGATTAAATTTTTTATTTTTATTTTTTTTTATTTTAAGGGATTCAAATATAGTCTTGGAGTTAACTGGCTACAGAACTTTGCCAGAAAAAGTTTGATCACTAAAATTTGCTTCCCAGACTTGGGCTCACTTTCAGAAGGGAAAAGGTAGCATTGTCTCACTCTAGTCTTTCTTTACATAATCTGAGTGTCAAGAGGAGGTTGCCCACAAAGCATTAGCCTAAACATTTGGGGCTTCCCAGGTGGCTCAGTGGTAAAGAATACACTTGCCAATGCATGAGACGTGGAATATGGCAGGTTCAATCCCTGGGTCAGGAAGATCCCCTGGAGTAGGAAATGGCAACCCCTTCCAATATTCTTGCCTGGAAAATCCCATGAACAAGGGAGCCTGGCTGTCTACAGTCCATGGGATCATGAAGAATCAGACAGAACTGAACACAGTACAGTAGGAAGGTACTTGATCTTACTTCTACAGGTCCATCTTACTCAATTTGTGATGAAATAAAAATCTCAGTTATGATGAATCTTATCCTACCATACCAGCAGCAACCAAAGACAGTTTATCTACATTTATATAATGACACTCAGGGTAAAAAAATCTAAACTATCCATTAACAGTCATCAGTATTACATAGAGCTAAGAGAAATTCTTTCATAATTAATAACTGCAATGACCAAGAAAGAAAAGAGAGTAATCTCTGTGTCTATGTTCCTTATCTTTTTTTTTCTTCTAGTTTTATTGAGATATACTTGACATACAGCACTATATAAGTTTAGGGTGTACAACATAATGTTACATACATCATGAAGTGATTGTTGCAATAAGTTCAGTAGACATCCATCATCTCCTGTAGGTACAGATTTTTTTTTTCCAATTGGAAGACAATTGCTTTATAGTTTTGGTTTCTGTTGTACAACAATGTACATCAGCTATAAGTATACATATATCCCTTCCCTTTTGAGTCTTCCTACCAGCCCCCATCCTACCCCTCTAGGTTGTCACAGAGCACCAAGCTGAGCTCCCTGAGTTATACAGCATCTTCCCACGTAGAGAGCGGACTTGTGCACACAGAAGGGAAGGAGAAGGTGGGATAAATTGAGAAAGTGGTATTGACATATATACAGCAGCATATGTAAAATAGATAGGTAGTGGGTAACT
Organism: Bison bison bison; assembly: GCF_000754665.1. Classification (NCBI taxonomy): domain Eukaryota; kingdom Metazoa; phylum Chordata; class Mammalia; order Artiodactyla; family Bovidae; genus Bison; species Bison bison. The sequence goes on along the minus strand of NW_011494919.1, from coordinate 4,642,112 downwards.
GTTCCTTATCTTTTAATAAAATAGGAATAATTTTTGCTGGATTGAATTTTGTCCATAGTAAATAACACGCTGCAGTCCATGGGGTCGTAAAGAGTCGGACTCAATTGAGCAACTGAACTGAACTGAAATAATGTATTAAAATATATGTCACACTGCCTAAATGTAAGGAGATATGTAATGCTTGATTAAAGAAGAAATAAAACAATGCATAGGGATTTAGACTGCCTTTCGGCAGTCCTCACTGCTCTCCAGATGGATTGGTAGAGTGCAGATTTTTGTACTTTTCTAGTTTATTAAGCTGTTTTAATGCATAGAACATTATCTTACTAGACTAAGAGAATTTGCAACAGCTTCCAAAAGTCCCTCTTCATCATTAGTTTGTGTATTAGGTGTGTATGGTTTAATCTGTATATTAATATGTGAGTTAGAATGGAATCATGGATTATGCCAGCACAGTGACTGTATTCACAGACATACTCTGTTTACACTCTCCCCATCTGTTTACATGGCACTGTGCCCACTCATAAGTTAATCAAACCTTTCCTGAGAGGCGCTGCCAGAAAGACATTACTTTGGAAGGGCAACCTAGAAATTTTGGGAATGCATAGGCAATATAGGAAAGCTCATTTAAATTAATATGTTGAATAATTGCAAAAAACCTGAACATTATATGATAATTTGTGAAGAAATAGAAAGTTCTGGGAGATTTTTTTTTTTAATAAAAAATCTCTTAGGTAAATTACATAACTTACTTAAGAATACACATTTAACAATTGAAAAAAAATCAGTATAATGTAATTAAAAATAAGTCCGTGTAAATTGTGTATTAAGTATCCATTTCTAGAGGAGAATAATGTTATTCAATAATTCATTTAAATATTTCTAATTTTCTCTTTTTTTTAAGAAAATGGATGAATCTAAAAAAGAAAAGAAAATTGGTAAGATAGTCCTTCTTTTTCCTTTGACATGGAAATGTTTCCATGGTATTATGACAGCTTTTTCCTTGTGTAATAGAGAAACATGACTAAGTGACATTTTTTCACTTGGTAGTAAGAGCTCATGTTTTGAAAATATGTTTTTTAAAGAGGACAGTGATTTTCATGTTTTCCTTATTTACTATAACCATAGTACTCTGTTTAGCCAGGATACACTTTACTTTTATATAATTCCTATATTTTCTAATCTCTAATTTTTTCTGATAAACTTTATTCATATTCGATATTGAAGACTCTATTTCTCAGCCCAAAGAAGTTTAAAAGCGGCCTGTGCTGAAGGAGTTTCATTTCAGTTAGCAATGGACATTTTGCAAATCAAGACTGCTTATGATAAAAAAAAGGTTCTACCATGTAAATATAGAAATTTATCCATAGAATAATTCCATAGGTTATGCATTAAATGTGTATTTATTCTATCTTCAAGAACAGGTGTGAATATCACATTATATGTTTAACATCTCAGGTTTCACTAATAACTAAATTTGTCTGGTAATGGTGGCTTTTGGAAAAGCTTCAGGAAAGCAGTAACATTTGCACTAGACCTTGAAAAATGAGTAGGCATTAAGCCAGTTTGTGTTGTATAGCATTGGTGTGCTAAATAGAAAGCACTTGGCACCTTCTATTGCCAGCAAGAAAAATGTTTTATATGGTAGAGCTCAGGAATTGAGAATAAGGAAGATGTATGATGTTGTGACTTATATTGAGGGGAAATTACCTGAAGCCCTAATGTCCCATGTTTCAATTTTAAACATTTGTTGGAAATAATTGCTTCAGTTTAAATACTCACATTGTTATAATATTTAGAATTAAGGAAGTCTAGTCTCCTTTTGATTCTCATGCATAAATTACATTAATGCTAATAAGCCTACTAATCTTGATGTTAATGTGATAATGTGAAAGTCACTCAGTCGTGTGTGACTCTTAATGACCCCATGGACTATAAAGTCCATGGAATTCTCCAGGCCAGAATAATGGACTGGGTGGCCTTTCCCTTCTCCAGGGGATTTTCCCAACCCAGGGATTGAACCCAAGTCTCCTGCACTGCAGGTGGATTCTATACCAGCTGAGTCACTAGGAAACCCCAAGAATACTGGAATGGGTAGCCTATCCCTTCTCCAGCGGATCATCCCAACCCAGGCATGGAACCGGGGTTTCCTGCATTGCAAGTGGATTCTTTACCAGCTGAGCTACCAGGGAAGCCCATAAATGTTGTTATATATGTCATATTCATACTAATGGGGGAGCCAATAAAATTTCCAGTCACTTTCTGGTCAACTTATTGTATATCAGAATATGTCTGGTGCTAAGATCACAAAAAGCCTTTTACAAACAGAATAAATGAAAAATATAATAAATTTATTATAGTAAAATTCTAATTATAATAAATCTCTAAAATAGCATAAGTTAAGTTGAAAAGCAACAGAGTGTGCATTTGTAAGAGTGTCATTATTCTTGATTCGCCAGATTTCATTATGACAAAAAAGATTCTCTGGATTTGCCAGGAAAATTTGATAAACATGAATAATTATTAGGCACAAAGAATAAAATAGAAAGAAATTTAATCTTATCTAATTTGAAGGAGAAAACACTTGCTAAAAAATTGCAAATAAAAATACTGCTGTTAACTTATTATTTTTAACCACATAGTGAAATTTTCACTGGTTCCTATTCTAGGAGGTAAACATGAACTTTAATTATCTGTAGTATAACAATATTTGTTTTACTTCCCACTCTTCTATAACTCCAACTTTAAAAGGAAATAATATTGCCACTTAAGCAAACATTCAGAAAACTAAGATCATGGCATCCGGTCCCATCACTTCATGGCAAATAAATGGGGAAGCAGTGGAAACAGTGGCTGACTTTATTTTGGGGGGCTCCAAAATCACAGCAGATGGTGATTGCAGCCATGAAATTAAAAGATGCTTACCCTTGGAAGGAAAGTTATGACCAACCTAGACATCTTATTAAAAAGCAGAGACATTACTTTGCCAACAAAGGTCATCTAGTCAAGGTTATGGTTTTTCCAGTAGTCATGTATGGATATGAGAGTTGGACTATAAAGAAAGCTGAGCACTGAAGAATTGATGCTTTTGAACTGTGGTGTTGGAGGAGACTCTTGAGAGTCCCTTGGACTGACAGGAGATCCAACCAGTCCATCCTAAAGATCAGTCCTGGGTGTTCATTGGAGGAACTGATGTCGAAGCTGAAACTCCAGTACTTTGGCCACCTGATGCGAAGAGGTGACTCATTTTAAAAGACCCTGATGCTGGGAAAGATTGAGGGCAGGAGGAGAAGGGGACGACAGAAGATGAGATGGTTGGATGGCATCACCAACACGATGGATATGGGTTTGGGTGGACTCCGGGAGTTGGTGATGGACAGGGAGGCCTGGCGTGCTGCGATTCATGGGGTCGCGAAAAGTTGGACATGACTGAGCCACTGAACTGAACTGAAGTTCTACTTTATTCTTCCAAACGACAGTTGTGCCTAGCAGTTCCTTGAAGTGAATATAATATTGACTATTTTGAGAGTAGTTTTATTCTGTGTTTTTTAATTAATAGACAATTTTAAGCAGTGTTAGGTTTATAGAAAAACTGAGCAGAAAGTACAGTTATCATAAACCTGTTCTTCCCCAGTATCCCTATAAGTAATATTTTGCATTAGTGTATTATTATTTTTTATCGTTAATGAACCAACATGGATACATTTTTAAATTAAAGTCCCATAGTTTAAATTATGCTCACCTTGTGTTGTACATTTTGTGGGTTTTAACAGATGTATGGTTATAGGTATTCACCATTATAGCATCTTACAGAATAGTTTCAGTGTCTTAAAAAACCTCCCATGCTCCATTTATTCATCACACTCTCCCTTCTTTCAATATCTGTCCACCATGAACAATTTTACTATTTTTATAAATTCATGTGTTTCAGAATGCTATATAGTTGGGATCATTCATATTTTACCTCTTCAGATTGGCTTCTTTTACCTAGCAATGTGCATTTAAGTTTGTGTGTGTTGGGGCAAAGGAGGTTGTTGAGAGTTCATTTCTTTTAATCATTGGGAAGAATTCCATCACATGGATATATCACATAGTTATTAATCCATCCGTGTACTGAAAACCATCTTGGTTACTTCCAAGTTTTGGCAATTATGAGTTAAGCTTATAAGAGCACCTGTGTGCAGGTTTTGTGTCAATGTCTGTTTCCTACTCCTTTGGATCAGTACCAAGGAGTATGATAACTGTACTACACGATGAGAGTGTAAGGAGTTTTATAAGATAGACCCAGCTGTCTTCCACAGCAGCTGTACCACTTTGCATTTCCACTAGCAGCAAATCAGAGTTACTTTTGCTCCATATCATTGCCTGCATTTGATATTTTGGATTTAGTCACTGTATTAGGTACATAGAAGTATCACGATGTTGTTCCAATTTGCAGTTCTCTAATGACAAACAAGCTTATTCTTAAAAATTTGATCCTGCTTTTTCTTGTTTTTCTTTCAGTGAGAATTGTTCTACTATAAGGTGTCTTATTATAGCTGGATGTGGAAATCTGTCTATAATAGTTTAAGAGCACTCTTGCCATTTTGAACTGCTTTTAGGTTATCCATTATTTATAAAACATCCATTCTGTTTCTCATTGTACCAGATGAGTATGCAATAAGATTAATCTTTCAAATTATGTAGACTCAGTTAGATTAACTGTAGGATCTTCCAAGACTTTCTGGTAAATTTTTATCAAAAATGAACCTTGCAAAAACTAAGATTCTCTTCATTTATTATCCTCCTTGTTAAATTTGTTTTAAGTTGCAGTAACATTTTAAGCTTTCTTAATTTACAACTTAAGACAGTTATTTTCTGTTCTAATTGAAGATGTAATCTCTTTTAAAGTGCATGCTTGTCAAGAGTGAGGTTTTCATGAGCTTAAAAGTTCAAATTTTTGTCCTATACAGTTTTTAGTGTGAAAGGTTAAAGCTGTACAATAGATTTTTTTTTTCCCTCTGTGCTAAAACTGAGAATATATTTTGGATCATGTCTCTAAGGAAAATAGTAGTATATTACTTTTATAACTGGATTAGAAAAAGAAAGTCTATTTTGGGGGAGAAAAAAAAAACAACTTCTGGGGGAACATCAAACTGTGAAAAATAAAATTTGCCCACACATGGGATTATCACTGGCTCTTAGAAGATATTGGAGTCCAAAAAAATCATACACATTACATTTTTCCTTAGGGAAAATTTATATTTTTATACTTTAAATTGAATATAAATATAAAGTAGGGAATCTTATGGGCTTCCCTGGTGTCTCAGAGGTAAAGAATCCGTCTGCCATTGCTGGTGACACAGGTTCAATCCTTGGGTCAGGAAGAAGCCCTGGAGAAGGAAATGGTAGTGTACTCCAGGATTCTTGCCTGGGAAATCCCGTGAACAGAGGAGCTTGGTGGGCTACAGTCCATGGCTTTACAAAAGAGCTGGACTCAACAGTGACTAAACAACGAGGGAACCTTATACTGTATGTGAAAACCATCTTCACCACCAGCACTTAAATTGGCTGTTAATGTTATTGTCATTGGTTACTAAAGTCTGATACATAGCAGATCCTAACCACATCAGATATTGGGTTGACCATGATATCTTTGGACAATTTATAAATAATCCAAACATAAAGATAATACACAGATATGTGAAATATATGCTATTAGATATGATTGAGTTTATACATTTTTTTTTTTTTACCACTTCTCTGGACTCTAATTTTTAAACATTAAGTGGCAAGACAAGTTAAAGTATATGCTTATTGTAAATAAATAAATTGAAATTTTATTACAGAATGCTTATTAAAATAACTTTTACTTCTATTAGAAATGTTTTAAAATTATTTCCTCCTTTTCACATTTCTCTTATATATGATACTATATATGTTTAAACACATGTATTAATATATTACTATAAGTAATAAATAATAGAAATAATGTTCCTACTTTTAACTGCCTGCTTTTGCTACAGTGTCTTTTTTATAATTACCTAATTTATTAGGATATGGAAATATGTATTAATATAAATCAATTATAAGTGTTTGAATTTACAGAGAAAGCAAATAACTATAAAATTAAGGGAATATTAACAACAGAAAGAGAAAATTCCAAACCTAAAGATGTATGTTCTAATCCATTTGTGTAGAATATCATTTTAGTTGCCAAGTCCACAATCTGATCCCCCTCCTCTGCTTCATCTTCATTAATTATTCATTCAGTGAAAATAACAGTGTTTTCCAGCCTCGTTTGCAGTTGGATATGCCCTGAAACTAAACCCTGTACAGTGATATAAGTGTAAATATGGATACATAATTTCCTTTCTCCAATGGAACTCTCGGTGCTACATTGGACCATAATGGCTTGTGTCTGTAGAGTGGTAGTAAGAGTCTGGGAACTGAAAACGTCATCTGTCACCACATCAAACCTCAACAAATTGTTTTCTTATATAAATTCCAGCCATTTTTATTTTTTTTCTATAATGTGAAACTGGACAACCTGACAAATGTAGACTTTTAAAAAATGAATATTCCAAAGATTTAAGTTTTTATACCTGTTAATTGAGGTTAAGAGTTAGATCATGGAAAAAGCAAGATCATGATCCTCTGGATCATGGAAAAAGCAAGAGAGTTCCAGAAAAACATCTATTTCTGCTTCATTGACTATGCCAAAGCCTTTGACTGTGTAGATCACAATCAACTGTGGAAAATTCTGAAAGAGATGGCAATACCAGACCACCTGATCTGCCTCTTGAGAAATTTGTATGCAGGTCAGGAAGCAACAGTTAGAACTGGACATGGAACAACACACTGGTTCCAAATAGGAAAAAGAGTACGTCAAGGCTGTATATTATCACCCTGCTTATTTAACGTCTATGCAGAGTATCATGAGAAATGCTGGACTGGAAGAAACACAAGCTGGAATCAAGATTGCTGGGAGAAATATCAATAACTTCAGATATGCAGATGATACCACCCTTATGGCAGAAAGTGAAGAGGAACTCAAAAGCCTCTTGATGAAAGTGAAAGTGGAGAGTGAAAAAGTTGGCTTAAAGCTCAACATTCAGAAAACGAAGATCATGGCGTCTGGTCCCATCACTTCATGAGAAATAGATGGGAAAACAGTGGAAACAGTGTCAGACTTTATGTTTTTGGGCTCCAAAATCACTGCAGATGGTGACTGCAGCCATGAAATTAAAAGATGCTTACTCCTTGGGAGGAAAGTTATGACCAACCTAGATAGCATACTCAAAAGCAGAGACATTACTTTGCCAGCAAAGGTTCGTCTAGTCAAGGCTATGATTTTTCCTGTGGTCATGTATGGATGTGAGAGTTGGACTGTGAAGAAGGCTGAGAGCCGAAGAACTGATGCTTTTGAACTGTGGTGTTGGAAAAGACTCTTGAGAGTCCCTTGGACTGCAAGGAGATCCAACCAGTCCATTCTGAAGGAGATCAGCCCTGGGATTTCTTTGGAAGGACTGATGCTAAAGCTGAAACTCCAGTACTTTGGCCACTTCATGTGAAGAGTTGACTCATTGGAAAAGACTCTGATGCTGGGAGGGATTGGGGGCAGGAGGAGAAGGGGACGACAGAGGATGAGATGGCTGGATGGCATCACTGACTCGATGGACGTGAGTCTGGGTGAACTCCGGGAGTTGGTGATGGACAGGGAGGCCTGGCTTACTGCGATTCATGGGGTCGCAAAGAGTCGGACATGACTGAGTGACTGAACTGACTGAACTGAACTGACTCTACCTAACTTATGATGCTGCTGTGAAAACAACTGAATAAATAAAGAAGTACTGCATAGTTAACAGAATAGAAAACTGTACAGCTTCCTAGGGGATCCTTGTATAATTGGCATTTGCCCAAATTACTCTAGATTAGTCATATGGTACAAAGGAGTCAAGTAATACATGTAGGATTTATGTTGATGATGCTAAATCTGCTTTCTAACAAAAAGATATACATCTTTCCAATTACATATATATTAATATATTTTTTCTATTAAACTGCCCTTTTAAATAAATAAATTTAAGAAGATATATACAATGAAAGCTTAGAGGAAAAATTATTTATGAACATGGGCATGTGTTTATTCATTGACAAGATACACATATATAAAATTGTTATAACCATGCACACAATCTTTACTTGTAGTGGCATTTTAGAAAGAGAAAATAGTCAACAAAGTATGCTTCATAAGTAGAGACAAGATTTTTATTAGTGTAATCTGATTCTCCTTAAGGGAAATGTTTGGAGCAATATGACTGTGGAAATGGTGGTTTTCTACCTTATTAGAGGATTGTCTTTCATCTTGGACCTTGAAAAGAGAAACATCATCTTAAATGTGGGTAACAATTTAAACTCTGAATAAAAACTGAAAACTAATGTGTGGTCTCTCAGGCTAGGAGTATTAGGTTTAAACTGAGACTAAGATACCACCTATAATAAAACATACTGTCTGGAAAGTACACAGGTTTTTAGAGACACATAAATTAGAAAGATTTTTTTCAATGTATTTTGAAAGTTCTGGTTCATGAAAACATTTGAAAGGTATGTATTGTTATATATGTGAAGCATATCCCTTAACTCTTTTCATGAGGACTTACAGGTACATATATACTCACTATCTCTAAGAAGAATTGGGGTAATTTTAAGTGACTTGACATTAGGACTTTAATATGATTTCTTTTCAGTAAATATCTGAACCAAATGTGTTTTCTGGAGAGGATGCAAAAGATGAAGCTCAAATGTAAGGATCACACCTTGATTAAAAAAATAAAAAAAGATACAATCAGAGTAGTCAATGAAGACAACCTCTCTGCCTCTGTGCATGTGTACCTCCAGGTAGACCAGTTGCACCAAAGGAATTGGTGCCTGTGAGTTTTCAAGAAACATGCTTACTGGCAAGAAAGGCCTTGGAAGTACCATTTTATTTCTCTACTCTCAGCCAATACACCTACTGAAATGTGGCTTATAAAGTGCAAAGAGACTTAAACTGTTTTATGAGCAGTGGTTTGAATTTTAATACTATCATTAACCCATGGTGTGTGACTTATTGTCACTTTAAAATCTGCATTATTAAAAAAATCAAAAGCTAATAAAAGTGTTAGTAGGTGATAACTTCATCCATGGAAGGTCAGATGTAAGAGTATAGCAAATTGTCTGGTTAATTGTTCTCATTAAGCATACAGGTTATCTTAAATTTGTATTATTCCTGTGACCTTCAGAGGAAAAAAATGTCCTGAGCATCTTAAGAGCAACCTCTTTTTTTGTTTGTTTGTTTTTAATTGTTGTTTTAATCCTTTATATTATCATGTTGAAGAAACCAGGAAGAAACTGTGTTTGATGTTTCAATCAAATGTTCTGTAGAATAAAGCAGTTGGAAGTGCTCTGCTTAAAACACATGCCAGCATAATGTTCACCTAACCAAGGATTATTATAAAACACATAAAACTCTTAGGAATTGTAGGATTAAGAAACAGAGATAAACCGAAAATCATGGTTTACTGCAGTAAGAAAATAACATCAGATAATTTCTTTCCTTTATTGCAAGAAAAGAATCATAAGAACATGGATACCAAATTCTCAGTATATGTTTACTGATGTCAAAGTATTGAGCTTTGATGCACAGTGCTAATGAGATATATTTTGTACACACTGCAGCAAAACAGATTATTTTTGGAATGTGTGTCAGAGGCTGCAAGGATTTTTTTTTAATGGCTATTTGAATGATGGACACTAGATCTAAATTAAATCTTTCTCTTTGTACAAGGAATTACTCTCTTTTTATGTTGGTGCTGAAAAAACAGGGACCAGCACGGGGATTAAAATGTTCTTGTGGAATATTTTTGTGGAAAAACTGTTCTCTTCTACAATCACAATCCAGATGAGCTATTAGTTGATCTTGTTGAAAATGCCTGTGGGTTCAGATTAAATCAGCTCTTCTGAACTTGCATTAACATCTCTTTGGCTAACCTACTGTGCCTGGGTTAATTGTTTACAGAGGCTTGGAAATACCTTAGATAGTTACAGGAAGGATAAAAATGCTTTCTCTAAACTTTCTGTAGAAACTGGATATTGAATTATATCCTTCTTTTAACTCCTTTTGTTGTTTCATGTTATAAAGTCAGACATACTTAAATAAATATATACAGGAGAATGAATGGGATCCTACTAGAAGGAAAAACATTTCAGGCATGTAGATAGAGTTGTCTCATATAAGCAACATGAAGCTATATAAAATAGATATCTCAGAGATGATAAATGAAATCTTAAGCCTGAGTTGTAAAACTGGAGCAGTTTACTGTAAGTAATCAGATTTAATGAACATAATAAATAGGAAAAAATTATACAAAATATAAAAATATATTTCAGAATTTCTAGTTTATCAGATTTTCAGGTGCCTTACTTGAAACTCTTAAGAATGATGTTTAATGCAAAGTTAAATATGTTTAGATGTTTTACTTATTATATCAATGCTTTAGTAGTCAGAGTAAGTAGGAGAGTTTTTCTCCTTGGACATATTGCATGCAATGAAGTTGAAATAACAGTTTTTAGATGATACCAGAAAGTGAATTAGGGTCTTATTTTTAGCCCCAGGCCATCTATTAAACATTTTTGATAATATAGATTTAGTCAACTTATATCTTGGACTTCTCAGGTGGCATTTTCAGTAAACAAAACAAAACAAAACCAAAACCTGCCTGCCTGCCAATGCAGGAGACATACAAGATGCAGGTTCCATCCCTGGGTTGGGAAGATCCCCTGGAGGAGGAAATGGCAACCCACTCCAGTATTCTTGCCTAGAGAATCCTATGGACAGAGGAACCTGACGGGCTACAGTCCATAGGGTTGCAAAGGGTTGGACATGACTGAAGTAATTTAGCAGCAGCAGAACTTAAATCTCTAGTCTTGTTTCTACCTTTGTAAAATACAGAGGTAAAGAATCTGAGATGTACTGATGGTGTTCAATGTGCAAAGATCTTAAGCATTCCATTATTTAATATAATTTTCAATCAACATCATCAGGTAAATCATGTTAGTGTTATCTTAAATGAGAAAAAAATAGTTTCAAAAAAGTTAAATCATTTGCCTTAATTCTTCAGGTCTAACTTCAGTATGGCTAACTTCAACTATTAGTATTTTTGTGTTTACAGAAGAGTTATGTTAGACCAGTCATAGTATCTTTCCTATTTCAAAATGCCCACGTATTAGTATTTAACTGTGCTTAACTTTGGTGACTAAATATGATTTACATTTACTACTGAGTCTGGAATCCTTTCAATTTACCTGATATAACATGTTAAATCCAAGAGATATTTTCTGGTGATGGGACTATCTAAATTGGATAAAATATCTAAAACCAAAATGGCCACAAAATGACTGTCAAGACCAAGGTTGGAGGTAGGATGGAGTGTAACTGACACTCTAAAACACTGATACGTTGTCTGCTAACGTTGGGTTTACGTACAATCTGTTATCCGGCAGTTCCATGTGCACCAAGGGACATACGTGAGAATTTCAAAGCAATGTTACCTGTAATTCATTCCAGATGGAATATAGATGTACATAAAATGATATTGCAAAAGTGCAGTTCTAATCAAAAAAGTAGTAGGATGTTTTCAACACAAAATCAATAAAGTTCAAACAGCCATCAGAAGTAAAAGTAGAATGGATTGATAAATTATATTATCTTCACCCTGTAAGAATATTGAGGTTCAATTAAATGTAAAGAACTACTGCTACATATAATAGTATGGATTAGTCTCACAAACTTACTGTTGGGCAGAAGACATCATATATAAAGATATCTATGTTATATGGTTCTACTTAAAGTACAAAATCAGGCGATTCTGAATTATATTGTTAGAAGTCAGGATAGTAGATAGCTTTGGGGAATGGAGAGTGTATGTTGATGAGAAGGTGAAAAACTGTGGTTTCTGGGTTCCTGGAAAAATGCTGATTCTTTCTTGAGTGATGGTTAGACACATGTTCACTTTATGATAATGCATTGAAATCAGTATTGATGAATCATCCATTTTTGAACACAGGTCATAATTTACAATTTAAAAATAAAGTCAATAAGTAACAATAACCTCAGATATGCAGATGACACCACCCTTATGGCAGAAAGTGAAGAAGAACTAAGGAGCCTGTTGATGAAAGTGAAAGAGGAGAGTGAAAAAAGTTGACTTAAAGCTCAACATTCAGAAAACTAAGATCATGGCATCCAGTCCCAACACTTCATGGCAAATAGATGGGGAATCAGTGGAAACAGTGGCTGACTTTATTTTTTGGGGCTCCAAAATCACTGCAGATGGTGATTGCAGCAATGAAATTAAATGACGCTTACTCCTTGAAAGGAAAGTTATGACCAACCTAGACAGCATATTCAAAAGCAGAGACATTACTTTGCCAACAAAGCTCCATCTAGTCAAGGGTATGGTTTTTCCAGTGGTCATGTATAGATGTGAGAGTTGGACTATAAAGAAAGCTGAACACCGAAGAACTGATGCTTTTGAACTGTGGTGTTGGAGAAAAATCTTGAGAGTCCCTTGGACTGACAGGAGATCCAACCAGTCCATCCTAAAGGAGATCAGTCCTGGGTGTTCATTGGAAGGACTGATGTTGAAGCTGAAACTCCAATACTTTGGCCACCTGATGTGAAGAGCTGACTCATTTGAAAAGACCTTGATGCTGGGAAAGATTGAAGACAGAAGATGAGATGGCTGGATGGCATCACCGACTTGATGGACATGGGTTTGGGTGGACTCTGGGAGTTGGTGATGGACAGGGAGGCCTGGAGTGCTGCAGTTCATGGGGTCGCAAAGAGATGGACATGACTGAGCAACTGAACCGAACTAAACAATAAGTAAAAAGTAAAAAATAAAAGTTAAATGAAACAATAAAAGTTACACGGTAAACTTAAGATATAGATTGTCAAATAGTATTACTTATCCCCAAATCCTACAAGAATTACCTGACTCCTCTATGCCTATTTAGAGAAATTTTGGCAAATACCAATTAATCAGGAATTCCCCTCAGGCAGTGACTCATCAAGCTTTAATTAAGTGGAACATTTTTATTTATATCATAAATATAGTCTGCTTTGATAGTAAATACTTGAAATTTAGATTTAAAAAATGTATCTTCTCATTAAGTATGCATTTTTCTCTAAGTCTTGTATTTGAAGGGGAACCGTATATTTTGTCTGTTTCTTGCACCTTGAAGGGAGTTTAAGTTCAGATTTCTGTGAATGCTGGTCACAAAAATATCGCTTCCACTTGAAAAATTACATCTTTACAGGGAAAAAAACAAGTGTTTCCTAACCTCTCCTTTTTTAGTTTCAGGCATTACATTCTCCTCCCCAAACTCTTTTCCTTTTGTATTTCTTTCTTTGTCACACTTCACCCTCAGTCATGATTCTTTGACCTGATACTCCTGGTGTCCCTTGATATTTTTTTCAGTAATTAGTTTTCTGTCTTCACTATTTACATTTCTTTAAGATTTCACTTTTCTTTAAGCCCGTTATCAAATTTTATTCTTTCCCATTGCCCTTCTCTGTTAACCTCAAAATTAACCTCTTCTGTCTACTTCCCGTTAACCTCTTATATGAGAAGGAATCTGACCCCTGCCCCTACATGCCACAGATATTATCAATATGCTTAAATGAATGGACAAAATTTAGTTAATAAAATAGTTTCATTAATAAATGAAATAATTATATAATAAATAAATAAATGTATTTATTAATGAAATGAAATAATTAATTAGTTAATAAAATAATTTTATTTCTGAAATTGTTGGCACTGTGGACATTTATTTTCTTTTGTTGTCCTTTAGCTTGTTGATAGCAAATTCTCACAATTTTTCTCCTGTTTTTTCTTATAACCGTTGTAGCATTTTCTTCTCTTCCTCAAACTGTGCTGTTTCTTATTGTGAATCTCTTTGTCCCACTACAATTTATCAAGTCCCCAATAAGCACTTTTTTCCCAAGTTCATGAATCCCCCATCAGTATATACTGAGAGCATTCATCTTAGTTTGGAGTCACCTGAGACAATGATTTGAAAAGTAGTAATATTTTTGCTTGGAGAATCCCATGGATAGAGGAGCCTGGTGGGATACAGTTCATGGGGTCACAAAGAGTTAGACATGACTGAGCAACTGTGCATAAAGCATGAGTTTACAGGTTTGAGCATCTTAGAAACAGTGGTAGGTGAGTGTAGAAATGAGAAGACGGGGTAAAGGTCCCAAAGGAGTTTGTTATCAGATAAGCTACTACAGTGAACACCTGGAGATAAGTTCTATGGGCTATGTCTTTGTGTCAGGATAGAATATATAATTCGATTATATGAACAGAACTGCAGTAGAATAGGTATGTTAATCTATTGCTTTGTAGGGAACTTCTGATGGTAATTCCCCAGTACTTTTGGCACAAAGAATTACTGGGTTGGGAAAATCTTCAGGCAAAGTTTTGTTAAGTGCTAATGTGGGCTGGCATATTTGGAAATGGAAAAGGTGGAAGGAATTTGGATGTGTCAGATTCAAGAGCTGCTAAGAGTCTGCCTGCAATGCAGGAGACCTGGGTTCAATCCCTGGGTCAGGAAGCTCCCATGGAGAAGAAATGGCTACCCACTCTAATATTCTTGCCTGGGAAATCCCATGGACAGAGGAGTCTGGTCAGCTACAGTCCACGGGGTCACAATGAGTTGGACATGACGTAGCAACTAAATCACCACCGTATGACCCAGATCTAGTCATACATATCATATAACGTTTGCATTGTACCATCCCTTGTTCTCTAAAGTAGTGAGTATTTGTAACTTTTAAGAAAAAGTCACTCAGCATTCTCCGTTGATGGATGCAGTGGATCCCAAGTCCATTGTCTGTATCCATTACCTTTCTCTACCACTCATTCTAGTTTCTTACTCTTGGCACACGTACTGCAGGCTGCTTGCTCAGTGGGTAATCTTTATCCCTGGAGAATCAAAGTCCTTGATTATAATATTTTGTAAGGACATCATTGCTGAAATTACACATTTAAGCACACCCTCATGAAAACCACTAAATTAAAAAGATAACTTGCACTGATTACACTTTGCAGGAGAAACTCCCTTTTTTAAAAATAAAGCCTATTTCTCTTAAGTAACCCCTCTTTACCTACATGCCTACTCACTGCAAGAGCCCAGTGGTAGCTTTAAGTTTAGTGGGCTACACACTATGTCCTAAGTGTTCAAAACCATTTCCAGAAACCAGGATCTCTAGATCTGTAGACTATAAAGTTGCAGACAGGAAACATGAATCCCTCAAATGATTAAAGACTTGGAGAGGATCTAGCCATAATTTTATCCTTAGTTCACAGTTATTACTAGGTGAGCTTGTCATGTGAAAATTTTCATTCCCATTCATTAGTTTTAAGGTAGGACTTAACAACCCTAAAACCAAAATAAAATTCTAGGCAAAGACCAGTGCTGCTGTTCTATGAACCACACTCCCAAATAACAAAGCTATGAAGCATTTATAGGTGTTACTTCTCGTTTCCAGCAGTATGACCCCTGCTGTTTGTCTGGCAGTTGATCTAAATAATTTCAAATGCCATACTGAATATGTGCTTTTGGGACCATCATAGAATTCTTTATTCTGCCCAACTTTCCATTCTCATTTACTCACCAGGACTGTTATCCATACCCTTTATCTCTGTCTCCAGTTTTTAGCTTTGAACAATGTCATTCTTTGCAGAATTTTGCCACATCCCCTAAACATGCCTCTTGCCTCAGAATTTTTCATAGTACCATCTATTTTCTACGTTGCATGTAGAGAAGTCATCCTAAATTGTAATTCTTGTATTTCTGAGTAATACACATTTAAAAGGACCACTTTCTTTCAGGAGAATATTCAAACTGTTCTTCATAGCTGACAAAATTCTGCATATCTACTCAATTCTCTAGTCTCCTCTAAAACAGTTGCTACTCATGATTTTTTTTTTACTATTAATTGCTGGGAAAAGGTGTATTTGTGACTGATAATACAGAATCTCTTGAAAGGTATAAAATGAATACATTCCATGAACTTTATGATTTTTTTTTTACTAACTATTAATTGCTGGGAAGAGGTGTATTTGTGACTGATAATACAGAATCTCTTGAAAGGTATAAAACGAATACATTCCATGAACTTTATCTTGTTAAATTTAATAGAAAAACTTTCTTAACTCATAATTTATATGAAATACAAAGGTAAAATCTAAATGTTATTCTATTTTATAGAAAATATATTTTCCTATAATATTTAATGAACTTTAAATATTATACTTACTTTCATAATCTATAAATTATGATTAAAGAAGTGAAATTATTTGTTAAAATTATATGTCCAGTGAGTGATGAGATTATTTTTTAGAAAAATCTGTCAGATTCCAAATTTACCTATTTTTTTAAAACAACTTTATGCTTCAGGTATCAAGCAGTATATTTAAAAGAAGTTTTCTTTTTTTCTTTTTTCATTTGCCTTCTATACTACTGTAATGCTAGACAGTGTCTGAGCCAATACAGAGATCAAATATTTGAATTTTGATTAATCTTTTTACTGTAAATTTCAGCCTCAGATTCTTATATGATTTAGTTTATTATACCTTTGATCTATTTAGTATATGTACTGAATTACTAATTTTTAGGAAAAAATACATTAGCTCTGTGTTACATTTTCTTCTTTTCTCATATTTTCAACAACATGAGTTCAATACAAGTGTACATCCGTAACACTTTATTCAATATCTGTGTTTCAAAACATTTTATCTCTGAATACAAATCTTCCAAAAGAGACTGGTATTTTTATTTTATCATGAAATGTATGTGCAGTATCATATCAGATCAGATCAGGTCAGTTGCTCAGTCGTATCCGACTCTTTGTGACCCCACGAATTGCAGCACGCCAGGCCTCCCTGTCCATCACCAACTCCCACAGTTCACTCAGACTCACGTCCATTGAGTCAGTGATGCCATCCAGCCATCTCATCCTCTGTCGTCCCCTTCTCCTCTTGCCCCCAATCCCTCCCAGCATCAGGGTCTTTTCCAATGAGTCAACTCTTCGCATGAGGTGGCCAAAGTACTGGACTTTCAGCTTTAGCA
>NW_011494919.1:4611428-4624849 GCF_000754665.1 Bison bison bison | reverse complement strand
CAAAAGCATCAATTCTTCGGCGCTCAGCTTTCTTCATAGTCCAACTCTCACATCCATACATGACCACAGGAAAAACCATAGCCTTGACTAGACAGACCTTTGTTGGCAAAGTAATGTCTCTGCTTTTGAATATGCTATCTAGGTTGGTCATAACTTTCCTTCCAAGGAGTAAGCGTCTTTTAATTTCATGGCTGCAGTCACCATCTGTAGTGATTTTGGAGTATCATATATCTATATAAAATTAATTCCCTTAAATAGGCCCATATTTGTTTATTAGTTTCTCCTATGGCTTTCTTTTTTAATTTATTTATTTTAATTGGCAGCTAATTACTTTACAATATTATATTTGTTAATGCAATCCATGGGGTCGCAAGGAGTCAGACATGACCGAGCGCACACACACACATGCAACTAATGCTTTTTACCTCCTGAAGCTCTGTTGATTATTGATGCTGTCTTAGTTTCTGAACCTCTTTATGGATGTTTTTCCTAATATTGTTTCATATTTTCCTATTTTCTGTTTCTCCTGATGTTGCAAACTTAATATTATTGATGGTAAATGACAGGAAAGCTTATATAAAAGATCAAAAGAGGTTTGGACATAATTCAGAGGGCAGGTGGTTGCTTTTTAAAGGATATTGATCAGGAAGTAAAAGAATCAGAATTATAGTCTACAAAGCATTCTATGCACTGTGTAAATGGATTGGAAGGTGGCAATAGTGGAAGAGTTAAGTTTGGTGTGGGAATTTGCTGAGCCGAATATTGGAACACAGAACATCGTTCATTTCAAGTAAGTCTAGTTGAGCCACATGACTTTGGGGCTCGTTCTGAAACAATCACAAATTTGTTTATTCACTGACTTCTGTGTTCTTAGTCTAACTAGAACTCTTTCACTGCTAACTGAGTGTCATTTGTGAAATATGCTGCCATCAGCATTCTGCCAAAGAAAACAGCCTCTTCAAATTAGACAGAAACCAACCAAACACAGAATTTCTTAGCATACAAGAAATGGAGGAGAGGTGCAGTTGTGGATTATCTGATACAGGGTTTATGGTGGATACAGCCCATTTCTTCAACCAGTGTTCATTTTTCAGGCTTCTAAGTTGCCCTTTCTTTATTAAAGAACACCAGAAACTAAAATGTAGGCAACCCCCACTTAACATAAATTATCTATTCAGGAGGTCAGGTATTATGCTTGAAGACAATGACTAAAATACTATATTATTTTAAAAGTACACAATTATATTACATTCTACATTTCAACTAAAAATCCCTAGTCAACCTCTCAAATGCTGTGTGAGAATAACAATGTCAAATTTGTAAAAGTCACAGAAAATCAAGGATTCTTATACTTTAAGGCAAAGGGATTTCTAAGTGATATAGACTATTTAGTAGATAGCTACCAGCACATACTATTCAAACTAAGACCTATGAAAAATACAATCCATTAAAACCCATGCACAGAACAAGAAAGACTATTCCTTCTCCGATAACTGTATAACTCAAAACCAAATCTAACATACTCAAAAATAATTTATTGGGAAGGAATTTGACAGATTACAGATTAGAAGGTGTCTTGAAGGCTAGATTATGTGAAAGCTACCCTATAGCTTTAGGGCTGTCAGGGTAGTTAGAACTTGTGGAGGTTGCTTTAACATGTTTCTTTGGCTAATTCAACTCAAAGTTTGAGCTCAGTGTTCAAATTCCTGGATAAGTAAGCCTCTTCTGTGTTATGCTGTCCTTCCAGATAACAGGAGTAGTTCCCTAAATGTACTGATACTGAAGAGATAAAAATCACAAATTAGAAGTTATTATTATTATTTTTTTAACCTTTCATTGATTAATTGACCTTAAGTGTGTGGGAATATTTCTGGTCTGTCTGCTGCTTCATTTAACTTTTTTTGTGCCAGTACTACACTGTTTTGATTACTGTAGCTTTGTAGTATAGTCTAACACCAGAGTGTGATTTCTCCAGCTCTATTCTTCTTTCTCAAGATCGTTTTGGCTATTGAAGGCCTTTTGTGTTTCTACACAAATTTTGATTATGTGTCCTAGTTCTGTGAAAAATGCCATTGGTATTTTCACAGGGATAGACTTGAATCTGTAGATTCCTTTGAGCATTACATCATTTTTAATCAATATTTTAACAATATCCTTCCAATCCAAGAACATAGTATCTGCATCTGCATCTTTTTGTGTTGTCTTCAATTTCTTTCAGTAATGTCTTATAGTTTTCTGAGTACAAATCTTTCACCTACTTAGGAAAGTTATCCCTAGGTAGTTTATTCCTTTTATTACAGTGGTAAATGGGAATGTTTCCTTTGTTTTTCTTCCTGAGATTTAGTTGGTAGTGTAAAAAAAATACAACAGTAGTAATTCTGTATCCTGTAACTTTACTGAATATATTGATGAGCTCTAGTGGTTTTCTGGTGGCATCTTTATATTTTTTACATATAGCAGGGGTGCCCTGATGCCCGCTTCCCAGTCTATGGAAAAATTATCTTGCAAAAAACTGGTCCTTGGTGCCAAAGATATTGGGGATCACTTATGTATAGTATCATGTCATTTGCAGACACTGATAATTTAACTTTCCTTTCCCATTTGGAGACAAGAATATACAATGGAGGAAAGACAGTCTCTTCAGTAAGTGCTGCTGGGAAAACTGAACAGCTATGTGTAGAAGAATAAAATTAGAACATTCTCTAATGTTATAGACAAAAGTAAACTCAAAATGCATTAAAGAACTAAGTGTAATACCAGAAGACATGAAACTTTTAGAGGAAGATGTAGGCGGAATACTCTAAACTGTAGCAATGTTTTTTGGACCTGTCTCCTAAAACAGAGGAAATAAAAGCAAAAATAAACAAATGGAACCTAATTAAATTTAAAAGCTTTTGCACAGCAAAGGAAATCATCAACAAAATGAAAAAGACAGCCTACAGAGTAGAGAAAATATTTGCAAATTATATGACCGATAAAGGTTTAATATCCAAATATATAAACAACTCTTATAACTCAACATCCAAAAATGGATTAAGAAATAATAAGAATATACAAATAGACATTTTTCTAAAGAGGGTATGCAGATAGACAAAAGGCTCATGAAAAGACGCTGAACATTGCTAGTCATCAAGGAAATGTGAATCAAAGCCATGATGACATACTACTTCACACCTGTCTCAGTGACTGTCATCAAAAAGGACACATAATGTGTTAGGGAGGATTTGGGGAAAAAAGAACCCATGCACACTGCTGGTGGGACTGTAAATTGTCACAGCCACTGTGAAAAACAACATGTAACATTTTCAAAAAATTGAAAGTGGAACTGCCGTATAACTCAGCAATCTAAGTCCTTGGTATATATTCAAAAGAAACAAAAACATTTACTTGAAAAGACATACACACCCCAGTCTTCATAGCAGCATTATTTATAATTTCAAAGATATGGAAGCAACCTAAGAATCCATCAACAGATGATAAAAAAGGGGTGTGTGTGTGTGTGTGTGTGTGTAGAATACTGTTCACCCATAAAAAAGATAAAGTGTTGCCATTTGCAACAGCATGGACCTTATAACTCAGAAAAAAAGGAGTACTGTAATATTTCCCATCTTTGTTATTCCTTGCCTTCTACTTGTTCATGTTTAATTTGCTTTTATTTGTGGTTTAAGGAAAAATGTTAGACTGTTGATTCAAGTTATTTTAATAATACTCATTTACAATTGTAAAATTTCTTATAAGCACTGCTTTCACTGAATCTCATAAATATTGGTATGTCATCTCAAAGTTCAAAATAGCTATTGTTTTTGTTAATTGAGTATCATTCATCACTGGAAAACTCAGGAGTAGTCGTAAATCTCCTGAGCAGGAAGAATGTGGGTCTAAGAAATAGTCTCTTGAAGACTGCAAAATCAACTGAACTCTGTTGAGCTGTGATAGGAAATATCTGTTGGTTTAGAGTTCTGGGGATCAGGCCTCTGAAGAGAGGGGTACCTGAAAGGAAAATGGGAAATATTTATCTTTAAGTTAAAAGAGCCAGAAGTAAAATTTTGAAACCATTTATTCCAGCAGATTCCAAGAGGTTAATGGATTAAAATCTTTATATTATGACATACTGCTCATTTTTTAAAATAAGGTGTCATTTCTCTGGTGATGATGTCCACATTATTGGTTATTGTATAGAAGCAGGCATGACCTAAGATTTTCATTAGACATATGTAGTCCAGAGGGTCTGATAAACATCCAGCACCATCCATTTTCAGGGCAAGTTGATTTGGTAGGTGAGTTGTTACACACTTTTAGTGGATTCCAGCTTCCGTGGCCATTGTCCTGCTATCTATATTAACCAACACCTTTTCTGGGGATTTTGAGGATGGTATGAGGATGATACCACTCTAATGTCAGAAAGTGAAGAAGAACTAAAGAACCTCTTGATGAGGATGAAGGAGGAGAGTGAAAAAAACTGGCTTAAAAGTAAATATTAAAAAAAACTAAGATCATGGCATCTTGTCCCATCACTTCGTGGCAAATAGAAGGGAAAAAAGGTGGAAGTGACAACAGATTTCCTTTTCGTGAGCTCTGAAATCATTGTGGATGGTGACTACAGCCATTAAATTAGAAGATGATGGCTTCCTATCAGGAAAACAGTGACAAACCTAGACAGTGTGTTAAAAAGCAGAGACATTACTTTGCTGATAGTGGTCCATAGAGTCAAGGCTATGGTCTTTCCAGTAATCATGTACAGTTGTGAGAGCTGGACCATAAAGAAGGCTGAGTGCTGAAGAATTGATGCCTTCAAACTGTGGTGCTGGAGAAGACTCTTGAGAGTTTGTTGGACAGCAAGGCGATCAAACCAGTCAGTCTTAAAGGATATCAATCCAGAATACTTATTGGAAGGACTGATGCTGAAGCTCCAATACTTTGGCCACCTGATCTGAACAGCCAAATCATTGAAACAACTTGATGCTGGGAAAGATTGAAGGCAGAAGAGGAGAGCGACAGAAGATGACACGGTTGGATGGCATCACCGATGTAATGGCCATGACCTTGGGCAAATTCCAGGAAATACTGAGGGAAAGGAAAGCCTTGCATGCTGAGGTCCATGGAGTTGCAAAGAGTTGTACACAAATGAGCAACTGAACACAACAACTTAGTCCAGACTTTGAGTTACTCAGGGAGAAATCAACCCATGCATGTTCTGCAGTATTGATAAGGACTCAAAAAAAGATGTGCTTTTCATTATAGCAGACTGGAAAGCAAAAGTAGGAAGTCAAGAGATACCTGGAGTAACAAGCAAAATGGACCTAGGAGTACAAAATGAAACGGGTCAAAGTTTAACAGAGTTTTGCCAGGAGAACATACTCATCATAACAAATACCCTCTTCCAACAACATGAGAGAAGGCTCTACACAAGGACATCACCAGATGGTCAATACTGAAATCAGATTGATTATATTCTTTACAGCCAAAGATGGAAAAGCTCTATATAGTCAGCAAAAACAAGACTTGAAGCTGACTATGGTTCAGATCATGAACTCCATATTTCTGAATTCAGTCTTAAGTCAAAGAAAGTAGGAAATACCACTGGACCATTCAGGTATGACCTAAATCAAGTCCCATATGATTATGCAGTGGAAATGACAAATAGATTCAAGGGATTAGATCTGATAGAGTGCCTGAAGAACTATGGATGGAGGTTCGTGACATTGTATAGGAGGCAGGGATCAAGACCATCCCCAAGAAAAAGAAATGCAAAAAGGCAAAATGGTCTGAGGAGGCCTTACAAATAGCTGAGAAAAGAAGAGAAGCTAAAGGCAAAGGAGAAAAGTAAAGATATACCCATTTGAATGCAGAGTGCCAAAAAATAGCAAGGAGAGATAAGAAAGACTTCTTCAGCCATCAATGCAAAGAAATAGAGGAAAACAATAAAATGGGAAAGACTAGAGATCTCTTCCAGAAAATTAGAGATACCAAGGGAATATTTCATGCAAAGACGGGCACAATAAAGGACAGAAGAGGTATGGACCTAACAGAAGCAGAAGATATTAAGAAGAGGTGGCAAGAATACACAGAAGAACTATACAAAAAAGATCTTCATGACCCAGATAACCATGATGGTGTGATCACTCATGTAGAGCCAGGCATCCTGGAACACAAAGTCAAATGGGCCTTAGGAAGCATCACCACGAACAAAGCTAGTGGAGGTGATGGAATTCCAGTTGAGCTATTTCAAATCCTAAAAGGTGATGCTGTGAAAGTGCTTCACTCAATATGCCAGCAATTTGAAAACCTCAGCAGTGGCCTCAGGACTGGAAAAGGTCAGTTTTCATTCCAATCCCAAAGAAAGGCAATGCCAAAGAATGATCAGACTACTGCACAATTGACACATCTGTCACACTAGCAAAGTAATACTCAATATTCTCCAGCCAGACTTCAACAGTACGTGAACTGTGAACTTCCAGATGTTCAGGCTGGATTCAGAAAAGGCTAAGCAACCAGAGATCAAATTGCCAGCATCTGCTGGATCATTGAAAAAACAAGAGAGTTCCGGGAAAACAACTACTTTTGCTTTATGAACTATGCCAAAGTCTTTGATTTTGTAGATCACAACAAACTGTAGAAAATCCTTAAAGTGATGGGGCTACCAGACCACCTGACTTGCCTCCTGAGAAATCTGTACGCTGGTCAGGAAACAAAGTTAGAACTGGACATGGAACCATGGAGTATTTCCACATGTTAAAAGGAGTACGTCAAAGCTGTATATTGTCATCCTGCTTATTTAACTTATATGCAGAGTAAATCACGCAAAATGCCAGGCTCAATGAAGCACAAGCTGCAATCTCATTTGCCAGGAGAAATATCAATAACCCCAGATATGCAGATGACACCACCCTTATGGCAGAAAGTGAAGAACTAAAGAGCTTCTTGATGAAAGTGAAAGAGGAGAAAAAAAGTTGGCTTAAAACTCAACATTCAGAAAACTAAGATCATGGCATCTGGTCCCATCACTTCATGGCAAATAGATGGGGAAAAAGTGGAACAGTGACAGACTATTTTCTTGGGCTCCAAAATCACTGCAGACGGTGACTGGCTCCTTGGAACTAAAGCTATGACCAACCTTGCAGCATATTAAAAAGCAGAGACAATACTTTGCCAAAAAATGTCTATCTAAGCTATGGTTTTTCCAGTAGTCATATATGGATATGAGAGCTGAACTATAAAGAAAGCCAAGCACAAAAGAATTGATGCTTTTGAACTGTGGTGTTTGAGGACTCTTGAGAGTCCCTTGGACTGCAGGGAGATCAAACCAATCCATCTTAAAGGAAATCAGTCCTGAATATTCACTGGAAGGGCTGATGCTGAAGCTGAAACTCCAATACTTTGGGCACCTGATGCGAAGAACAGCTCATTGGAAAAGACCCTGATGCTAGGAAAGATGGAATGCAGGAGGAAAAGGGGACAACAGAAGATGAGATGGTTGGATGGCATCACTGACTTGATGGACATGAGTTTGAGCAAGCTCCAGGAGTTGGTAGTGTACAGGGAAGCATGGCGTGCTGCAGTCCATAGGATGGCAAAGAATCGGACATGACTGAGTGACTGAACTGAACTGAACTGGTCAAGTATATGAATTTGTTGGATTTACTGGCATCGTTTGTATAGATCTTAGGGATGGAAAAGCAAATATGAGTCAACCTGGAATTTTGATATGGATCTAGGCATTCAGATTTTATTGCTCAAGATTAAATTGGGAAATTTTAGTTAGTAGAATTAGAGAGAAAATTAGTTACAAAATTAATTACAAATTAATTACAAAAATTAGTTGTAGAATTGAAAATATTGAAACAAGTTTTTTTTTTTTTTTTTTTTAACAAATGTTTCCAATTCAGTTCAGTTCAGTTCACGTCGCTCAGTCCTGTCCGACTCTTTGTGACCCCATGAATTGCAGCACGCCAGGCCTCCCTGTCCATCACCAACTCCCGGAGTTCACTCAGACTCATGTCCATCGAGTCAGTGATGCCATCCAGCCATCTCATCCTCTGTCGTCCCCTCATCTTCCTGCCCCTAATCCCTCCCAGTGTCAGAGTCTTATGTCCTCTTAAAAACTCACTTATTGAACCTATACTAAATCATTATGTTGCCACAAAGATAAGAATACTCAGTAAAGTTTCAAAATTCTGGGAGGTTTTAGAGAGAGAGAAAGGTAAATATTTTATGTCTGTTTATAAAAGCATAATTTGCTCAATGTTTCATTAAACTATAGACAGCTTAAGAGAAAAGAAAAAGTATTTCCATATGTCTAAAAAATCACATGTTAAAACATCAGCAGTATTCCAAACAATACTTCTAGTCATCCTTTATGAGGCTTTTCGGTACTACATATTTAATTCTTGTTCTGTTTGATCTTGGTTTATCAACGTTATGAACCATATGCTTTTCCACTAGAATTCTGTAAATCTTGGTTTAATCTACAGGTGGTCTTAAACTTATTTATGAAATGCCATCAGAAATTCTATGCGCAAATGTCCCTGATTGGCATAGTCATTTTCTAACAGAATGTGAGATAGTCAGTTTTGTTAAAGACAAAAATCTCTGCTTTAGTTCATTTGAAATACTTTAAAGGGAGTATCAAAATAAAATTAACAACTGTCTACAACTGACAGAAAGATCTAAAATCACTATGGTTGGCTTACTAATGATTGCTTTAAAAAGTGACATCTCTGATGAGAATTCATTATAGATATAATGTAATTGATAAGAAATTTTTCTTGTTTCTGTGACACACAAAGGAAACTAAAGTCAATAAAAATGATTTGCACAAAATATCTGTAAACAATGAATATCTGTTTTCAAAGAACAGAGATCTAATTTATGGAAATAGTTAAACATAATATCATTACAGGGGAAATTATGATGTATAATAATTGAGAGGAATAATGTATCATGACTTTACCAAGCATATGCTGAGAATATATCAAGATTTTCAAGGAAAAAGATGCACTAAGTCTGGAAATCGTGCTAAACATCTGTATACTAACAAACCCTCATAAGTAAGTGATGTAAATCCCTAGCAGAAACCACTAGAATATACTGGTTCAGTTCAGTTCAGTTGCTCAGTCTTGTCCGACTCTTTGCGACCCCATGGATTGCAGCACATGAGGCCTCCCTGTCCATCACCAACTCACAGAGTTTACTCACACTCATGTCCATTGAGCTAGTGATGCCATCCAGCCATCTCATCCTCTGTCATCCCCTTCTCCTCCTACCTTCAATCTTTCCCAGTATCAGGTTCTTTTCAAATGAATCAGTCCTTCACATCAGGTGGCCAAAGTATTGGAGTTCCAGCTTCAGCATCAGTCCTAAGAATATATTGGATTCAGTTGAATAAGCAAAATTGTGTCAAAATTGATATTTTATTTTTTAAGATCTTTTTCAAATGTTGAATGAGATTATTTTAAAATTAATTTATATTGGAGTATATTTGATTTATACTGCTGTGTTAGTTTCAGGTATATAGCAAAGTAAATCAGTTACACATATCCATATATACACCCTTTTTCAGATATTTGTCCGATGTAGGTCGTTATAGAGTACTGAGTAAAATATTGAGTTGTTGTTTTTGTTGCTGATGTTCAGTTACTAAGTCATATGCGACCCTTTGCAACTCCATGGACTGCAGTGCCAGGCTTCCTGTCCTTCACTTACCTCCCTGAGTTTGCTCAAACTCATGTCCATTGACTTGGTGATGCCATCCCACCATCTCATCCTCTGTAATCCCCTTCTTTCTTGCCCTCCATCTTTCCCAGCATCAAGGCCTTTTTCCAGTATTTTGGCTCTTTGCATCAGGTGGCCAAAGTATTGGAGCTTCAGCTTTAACACCAGTTCTTCCAATGAATATTCAGGACTGATTCCCTTTAAGATTGACTAGTTGGATCTCCTTGCTGTCCAAGGGACTCTCAAGAGTCTTCTCCAACACCACAGTTTGAAAGCATCAATTCTTTGACACTCAGCCTTCTTTATGGTCCAACTCTCACATCAATAAGTGACTACTGGAAAAACCATAGCTTTGACAATTTGGACCTTTTCTGTAGCATTGTCTCTGCTTTTTAATACACAGGCTTGGTTTGTCATAGATTTTCTTCTATGGAAAAAAAAAGAAGGAAAAAAGGTTTTAAATTTTGTGACTGCAGTCACTATCCACATTGGTTTTGGAGCCCAAGAATATGAAATCTGATGCTATTTCCACTGTTTCCCCATCTATTTGCCAGGAAGTAAGGGGACCGAATGCCATGATCTTAGTTTATTGAATGTTGAATTTTAAGCCAGCTTTTCCACTTTCCTTTTTCACCTTCATCAGGAAGCTCTTTAGCTCTTCACTTTCTGCCATTAAAATGGTATCATCTGCATATTGAGTAGATTTTTATTAGTTATCTATTTTATATATAGTAGTGTGTATGCGTCAATCCTGATCTCCCGATTTATCCCTCCTTCTTTCCACCTAGGTAACTGTAAGTTTGCTTTTCTCCATCTCAAATTAATATTTTTTAAAAGCAACTGAAAAAAAATAAAAATAAAAGCAACTGAAATTATGAGTGATCAGACTTAACTCTTTTTTTAATTTAATTTAATTTTATTTTATTTTTTAACTTTACAATATTGTATTGGTTTTGCCATACATCAAAATGAATCTACCACAGGTATACACGTGCTCCCCGTCCTGAACCCTCCTCCCTCCTCCCTCCCCATACCATCCCTCTGGGTCGTCCCAGTGCACCAGCCCCAAGCATCCAGTATCGTGCATCGAAACTGGACTGGTGACTTATTTCGTATATGATATTATACATGTTTCAATGCCATTCTCCCAAATCATCCCACCCTCTCCCTCTCCCACAGAGTCCAAAAGACTTTTCTATACATCAGTGTCTCTTTTGCTGTCTCGTATACAGGGTTATCGTTACCATCTTTCTAAATTCCATATATATGAGTTAGTATACTGTATTGGTGTTTTACTTTCTGGCTTACTTCACTCTGTATAATAGGTTCCAGTTTCATCCACCTCAGTAGAACTGATTCAAATGTATTCTTTTTAATGGCTGAGTAATACTCCATTGTGTATATGTACCACAGCTTTCTTATCCATTTGTCTACTGATGGACATTTAGGTTGCTTCCATGTCCTGGCTATTATAAACAGGGCTGCAATGAACATTGGGGTACATGTGTCTCTTTCAATTCTGGTTTCCTCAGTGTGTATGCCCAGCAGTGGGATTGCTGGATCATAAGGAAGTTCTATTTCCAGTTTTTTAAGGAATCTCCACACTGTTCTCCATAGTGGCTGTACTAGTTTGCATTCCCACCGACAATGTAAGAGAGTTTCCTTTTCTCCACACCCTCTCTAGCATTTATTGCTTGTAGACTTTTGGATTGCAGCCATTCTGACTGGAGTGAAATGGTACCTCATAGTGGTTTTGATTTGCATTTCTCTGATAATGAGTGATGTTGAGCATCTTTTCATGTTTTTGTTAGCCATCTGTAGACTTAACTCTTATCTGATATCAAACATAGTAGTATAAAGACTTTGATTAATAGAAGCATGTCATAGAGAGCCAGTGCAGTGACGTATTTCTAGAAACCTCATATGATTTCTAATGTGTTTATATTAATAACATTTTACTCATTCACATTTAATTCAGGGAAGGATAATATCCTCCTGTGATTTAATACTTTCCCTACAACTCATATGAAATAAACTTAATCATTACTAATATCTCTGTTTTTACAGGGTGAAAAAACACCTCCTGTGTCATATACCTAGGAGCCCATGGAAACTCAAAAAGTGAAAAAGATATCAATTAGGGTTTAATTTGGGAAAGTGAAGTGATGTCGCTCAGTCATGTCCGACTCTTTGCGACCCCATGGACTGTATGTAGCCTACCAGGATCCTCAGTCCTTGGGATTTTCCAGGCAAGAATACTGGAGTGGGTTGCCATTTCTTTCTCCAGGGGATCTTCCCAACCCAGGCATTGAACCCTGGTCTCCCGCATTGTAGGCAGACCACTTTACCATCTGAGCTACCAGGGAAGCATTTCAGCATTTGATTAAATAGGCTCATGAGTTAGTGAGAAACACCACTTTGGCTACCTATTTGAATGAGTGCCAATAAAATAATTTAAAAGCAAACACAGGAGATAACATGATTTTTAAACTGAGAATATTTTGTTTTTGTTTTTAAGTAATTAATAGCAAGGGAAAAGTCAATATACAACCCAGAAAATTTATTCTTATTGAAACAGAATCTTTGCTTCCTAAGATTAGTCAAGGGTAGAAAAAACCCTTTTACAACCTGTTATTAAGAGCATGCTAATAAGAGAAACAATTTAACAGAATATGAAATTTTAGTTTACACTAATACTGTATTTAAAATTAAAGATATTTTTTAAGAACCTTTATAAATAAATTTTTTGCTTGCTATGACTATGACAAATAAAATTCCCTTTCCATGAACTTCCTATAACTTTCTGTATCTGCTCAGGCTTTGTCCTACTCTTTTTTCTTCCTCAATCTGAGAACACTCAATTTCCGTCACAAATAACTATTCTCTTTTCCTTTAACAGAACATACCCTGCATATCTTGCATAAACAATTGTTCTGTTTTCCTAGTAGAGTCTTATTCACATGCTAATTATGATTTTAATCACAGTAACATATGGCATAGAGAAAACCAGGATGTGAATAATATCAACTGACTATCATGCACCAGTGTTTTACACAGATGTGCAGAGCTGATGAACATACACATCACAACTTTTTATAGCCATATACTTCCTTAGGGTACAACTTTGAGAAATTGAGAAATATACTATAACGAATATACTAACAGACCAAAACATATGTATATAGAACCTCTCTGCACCCTATAAAAATAAGAAGGTAATATTATGTTACTTATTATTATGTTAATAACTATTATGTTAATAATAAGTAACAATATTATTATATTACATTACTTAATAATATTTCAGTAGTTTATCTTAGAAGTTATATACTTAATGAATAATTTGCTAACTTAGTGAACCATAAGTCTAAAATTCTTTGAAAGTATACTTTCTGATATACTAAACACATAATTCCTGTTTAAATGGTCATAATGATTTAATTTAGTATGTACATTTTAAATTTTTTCATAATCTTTCACATATATGTAATGCAGCTCTGTAAGTTAGGAGTAACATACACAAGTAAATAAAAGCATATACTTATATCAAACTTTACACTGATAACTCAGAAAGTATTGTCGTTGTTGAGTTGCTAAGTAGTGTCTGACTCTTTGCAAACCCATGGACTGTAGCCTGCTGCTGCTGCTGCTAAGTCGCTTCAGTCATGTCTGACTCTGTGTTACCCCATAGACGCCAGCCTACAAGGCCC
>NW_011494919.1:4611101-4611272 GCF_000754665.1 Bison bison bison | reverse complement strand
TCAAACTTTACACTGATAACTCAGAAAGTATTGTCGTTGTTGAGTTGCTAAGTAGTGTCTGACTCTTTGCAAACCCATGGACTGTAGCCTGCTGCTGCTGCTGCTAAGTCGCTTCAGTCATGTCTGACTCTGTGTGGCCCCATAGACGGCAACCCACCAGGCTCCCCTGTC
>NW_011494919.1:4608839-4611001 GCF_000754665.1 Bison bison bison | reverse complement strand
TTCACTTCCATGCATTGGAGAAGGAAATGGCAACCCACTCCAGTGTTCTTGCCTGGAGAATCCCAGGGACAGAGGAGGCTAGTGGGCTGCCGTCTATTTGGTTGCACAGAGTCGGACACGACTGAAGCGACTTAGCAGCAGCAGCAGCAGAGACAACAAAGGAAAGACGGAACTGAGAGGTGGTCTCCTAGAAAAACAAACAAACAAACAAAAAAAAACACACAAGACTTTCCTAAAATATCTACTTTTAAGGTGAGTGCAGAGAAAAAGAGAGCAAGCCAGGCAGTCAGGCAAGAAAAGGAAATTTATTAGACGGGAAAAAGAGGGTTACTGGCTTATTGTTTGTAAATGTTTCTTCCTATGTGGTGTGCTCTTAGAACACTTCCAGAGATTTTTTAAATGAGTGATTTTTCTTCATTTTCATCAGATTTTGTTGTTTCCTGGGGGCAGATCTGTGCAAATCTTCACATTACCATTCTGAAAGTGAAGTCTAACAAAGTTTCCTATATTTTCTCTAATGATAATTCAGGTGTCAATATATTTCTTTTAAGAATTAATTTCTTTTAAAATGTAAGAATTCCCTTTTCATATATTATGGAATCCAGACATCTAAATTTGACCACTCGTGTCAACATGTCTCTCTTATACAGTGTATCTTATGATAGCATCTCATAGTTAATAATCTCAAACAATCTGCTGACTCTGTATTGTGTCATCCTAGCTAAATTAGAGCTGTATTCCCCATAATTTCTTTACCTTCTTTGTTCCCAGTTATCCTGGACCACAATAACAAAGATTTGGGAGGACAAAATAAATCAACAGGCACATTATGTTCACACTGACATAAGAGCAGTAGGCACTGTTTCAGTTCACACATGAATTTTCTTATCTTCTGGCTCACTCAGTTGTGAGGGGCAGCAGCAAAGCGTACAGCTTATCTGACTTCTTCCAGAGCTGCCTCTGGTTTGTCTGACTGCTGGACCAGGTGCACACTTAGATCTGTGATGAGAGGTGCAGACTTCACCTGAAGGATGCCACCATCATTCAAGTTGGAGTTTTGAAGATAATGAGATGCTGATATGGATTGCATTCTGTCCTGTATGAGTTACAGCTTGAACTTGTGGGTTCTGTTTTTGTCCTTGTTTTCTCTACTTCAAAACATTTTCCCTTCTTGAGTTGCCTGCCTGTAGACTTCAGACTCTTCATTCCCCAGATACAAAGACAGTAATAGCCTTATGTATGTAACAGAAACTGTTCAATAAGCTCTAACAATAATTTGAAGTCACTCTTATTTTACTTATATAATGTGATACAGGGATATTTTTAAAATATGCATGGAAAATATAGTTTTTGTTTTTTACACTCAGTGCCTTTTTTTCTCATCAAACCCTGATGTGACATATGCATAAATTTGAAGGAAAAGATCATAGACTGGTTGGAACAAGTTTCACTATGAAAAAACTTCTTGATCTCTCCTTAAAGTTTATTTTTTTTTAACCTTCTAAGAATACGGGGATTAGTAGTAAACATAAAATAACAGATTATTCTTAAGATTTGGCTAGTGAGTTGGTCACTTTAATTTTAGGGTACTCAGTTCAGTTCAGTCACTCAGACTTCTCTGATTCTTTGAGACCCCATGGGCTGCAGCATGTGAGGCCTCCCTGTCCATCACCAACTCCTAGAGTTTACTCAAACTCATGTCCATTGAGTCGTTGATGCCATCCAACAATCTCATCCTCTGTTGTTGTCCCCTTCTCCTTTTGCCTTCAATCTTTCCCAGCATTAGGGTCTTTGCAAATGAGTCAGCTCTTCGCATCAGGTGGCCAAAGTATTGGGGTTTCAGCTTCAACATCAGTCCTTCCAGTGAACACTCAGGACATATCTCCCTTAGGAAAGACTGGTTGCATCTCCTTGCCATCAAAGGGAGTCTCAAGAATCTTCTCCAACACCACAGTTTAAAAGCATCAGTTCTTTGGCACTCAGCTTTCTTTATAGTCCAACTCTCACATCCATACATGACTACTGGAAAAACCATAGTTTTGACCAGATGGAACTTTGTTGGCAAAGTAATGTCTCCACATTTTAATATGCTGTCTAGGTTGGTCATACGGAGAAGGCAATAGCACCCCACTCCAGTACTCTTGCCTGGAAAACCCCATGGA
>NW_011494919.1:4585761-4608739 GCF_000754665.1 Bison bison bison | reverse complement strand
GGGATTCTCCAGGCAGAACACTGGAGTGGGTTGCCATTTCCTTCTCCAATAGCATGAAAGTGAAAAGTGAAAGTGATGTCGCTCAGTCGTGTCCAACTCTTAGTGACCCCATGGACTGCGGCCGACCAGGCTCCTCCATCCATGGGATTTTCCAGGCAAGAGTACTGGAGTGGGGTGCCATTGGCTTCTCTGGTAGCCTGCTAGGTTCCTCATTCCATGATCTGTGAGACTGACCAAATTGCCCACATGGTATCCTGTTATCTCACTGGTGGCTGTCTTCTCAAAGCTATGAGACCACGGGATTCCAGACCTCCAGCTACGTGACCGTGCCTTAAGAGAACTTTTCAGTGGTGGGGTATAAGATGGACTCTGTCAGAAAGGGAGAACACTGGTTCTCCTTAAGAGCCAGTCACCCTAAGAGAGGCTAGCTGAGAAAACTTAGAGCTTATTATCCTCACTCAATGCCCTGCTCATAAAGCCAATGTCACCTCCAAGAAAAGCAGCTCACTGCCCCTACTCTTAGCTCCAGAGCAATGGCTCAGAGATTTTTCCAAGGAAGAGTGCCAATTCATTAAAGCAGAAAACTCTGAAATTGTCACCAAGTGACTATGTGAAACACTGGTGGGAAATGCAAACCTTCGAGCACTACTGAGAATGATGATGTTTTTGAAGATAAACAATTAAAAGTGATACCTAAGCCGTAGGCTATCTATTATTTAGTTTACTAGAGACAACAACGGAGAAGGCAATGGCAACCCACTCCGGTACTCTTGCCTGGAAAATCCCATGGACGGGGGAGCCTGGTGGGCTGCCATCTATGGGGTCGCACAGAGTCGGACATGACTGAAGAGACTTAGCAGAAGCAGCAGCAGGTTGGTCATAACTTTCCTTCCAAGGAGTAAGCATCTTTTAATTTCAGACATTGACAATTTGATCTCTGGTTCCTCTGACTTTTCTAAATCCAGCTCGAATATCTGGAAGTTCACAGTTCACTTACTGTTGAAGCCTGGCTTAGAGAATTTGGAGCATTACTTTACTAGCATGTGAGATGAGTCCAATTGTGCAGTAGTTTGAACATTCTTTGGCATTGCCTTTCTTTGGGATTGGAATGAAAACTGACCTTTTCCAGTCCTGTGGCCACTGCTAAGTTTTCCAAATTTGTTGGCATACTGAGCACAGCATTTTCACAGTATCGTCTTTCAAACACTAACTAAAATATAATTCTACACTATGGGGCACATTCTACCTACCAAAGACTATGGTCATATATTTGTGTGTGGTTTTATGTTTATTTTGGTAAACAGAGATAAACTCCTTTCACTGTGAGGGAGAATGCCTTCTGAAGCCATGAAATTGCCTCTGTGGCAGATTTACAGTGGTCCAGTGTAATTTATATTTGTTCATGCCTAGTTTCCTTCTTTCTGTGTTTTTCCAAAATGCAAAAGTGATATCAGGTTAAAGAGTATTGTGGGCATACTTAGGCACTGATTACAATAGCAGTATACTTTAAAAAAATATTTATTTCAGTTGGAGACTAATTATCTTACAATATTATGGTTGTTTTTGTCATCAGTTCAGTCACTCATTCGTGTCCAACTCTTTGGAACCCCATGGACCACAGCACGCCAGGCCTCCCTGTGCATCACCGACTCCCAGAGTCCACCCAAATTCATGTCCATTGAGTCGGTAATGCCATCCAACCATCTCATCCTCTGTTGTCCCTTTCTCCTTTTGCCTTCAGTCTTTCCCAGCATCAGGGTCTTTTCAAATGAGTCAGTTCTTCATATCAGGTGGCCAAAGTATTGGAGCTTTGTATTTCAAAGTATTTCAGCTTTAACGTCAGTCCTTCCAATGAACACCCAGGCCTGATTTCCTTTAGGATGGACTGGTTGGATCTCCTTGCAGTCCAAGGGACTGTCAAGATTCTTCTCTAACACCACAGTTCAAAAGCATCAATTCTTTGGTGCTCAGCTTTCTTTATAGTCCCAACACTCACATCCATACATGACTACTGGAAAAAAGATAGCCTTGACTAGATAGACCTTTGTTGGGAAAAAAAAGATAGCCTTGACTACATGGACCTTTGTTGGGAAAGTAATGTCTCTGCTTTTTAATATGCTGTCTGGTTTGGTCATAACTCTCCTTCCAAGGAGTAAGATTTTTGCCATACACCAACATGAATCAGCCACGGGTACACATGTGTCCCCCTATCCTGAAACACCCTCCTACCTTCATCCCCACCCCATCCCTCTGGGTTGTCCCAGAGCATCGCCTTTGAGTGCCCTGCTTCATGCATGGAACTTGCACTGATCATCTGTTTTACATATGGTAATTAATTTACATGTTTCAATGCTATTCTCTCAAATCATCCCACCCTCGCCTTCTCCCACATAGTCCAATAGTCTGTTCTTTATATCTTTTGTAAAGAGGTGTGTCTTTTTTGCTAAAATAAGGAACAAGACAAGGGTGCCCACTCTCACCACTACTATTCAACATAGTTTTAGAAGTCCTAGCCACAGTAATCCAGGAGTTGGTGATGGACAGGGAGGCCTGGCGTGCTGCGGTTCATGGGGTCACAAAGAGTCAGACACAACTGAGCGACTGGACTGAACTGAATTGAACTGAACTGAAGCCACAGCAATCAGAGAAGAAGAAGCAATAAAAGGAATCCAGATTGGAAAAGAAGTAAAACTCTCACTGTTTGCAGATGACATGATCCTCTACACAGAAAACCCTAAAGATACAGCAGTATACTTTTTAATTTTTGATTACCATTCAGATAATCTCATGGACAGACGAGTGTGGTGCCCTTTGGTTCATAGCATTACGGAGAGTCAGACATGACTGAAACTTAGCTTTCACACACACCATTCAGAGATCTTGAAATTCTGTCTCTCTACCTATTCTTGCCTCATAGACACAGAGAAAGAGTAAACCATAACATGTAGTTGATGGACCAGAATAAGTAAGAAATCTTCAATAAAACGTATCCATTGTCTGATCATCCTTCTCTAGTTCTATTGTTTTTTCTTGCATAAAATATTGCTTGTGAAATTTGTCTTCAGTTCTTAATGATACAGTTTTGTGGTTGTGGACATCTCTCCCTTCCTTTGAGAAAAATCTCATAGTGTTTCTCATAAGTCCATCTTGATGATTTACCTTTATCTTCTCTTTTCCAAATATATCCCAACTTATGTGTATATGACATGTCATATATACAAGGTAATGTGACTTGGTTCTCAAACATTTAGTTTTTAATTATTAATTCTGTTTTAATTTTTCTCCAAAGTCATGGATAATATTGTCACTAGCAGCTTTGCAAATTACAAAAATCAAAAAGCAAATGTTCATTAACAGAAGAATGGATACATGTATGGTTAGTATGAATATACTGGGCTGTAATTAATCATGAAGAGGATTAATCCACAGCTAAAACCTGAATTAGTAAATTTCATAAAGCTAATTTTCCAAGTATAATGTTGCATTAAAGACAATTTGCAGAAAAATATACATGGTATGATTCTATTTGTATAAATATATATCTGTATCTTTGGTTTAAAAAAAAACGATATTCAAACATGCAAAAATTTAGGATAATAGGTACATCTTATGAAAACTGTGGAGTCTGAAATTAAATGTACACACAGATATTACATAGTTCTATTTCTTAACCTAATTTAACAGGCATATGCATTTTCATCTTGTAAATCACACATAAATATTACATGTATCATTTTCTATATTTGATTTATTTCTTAATAATATGATATAGTATGCTATATCATGTCTCTTAATAAAAATTTAATGGTTTGGTAATAATAGAAGCTGATAGGAATTTCAAGAAACATGTAGGAGGGGATAGATGTATACATGCAGCTGATTCATTGTACAGCAGAAACTAACACAACTTTGTAAAGCAACTGTATTCCAGAAAACAAAAAATCATTTGTTCATTTTGGAGCATGATTTGAAATTTTCAAAAAGGTGGACATATGAAGTCACATCTCTGACTTTTCTTTTCAGTCTATCTGTTCATAAAGATTATTCCAAACACTATTAAGTTATGTTTATTTCCCAAATGACTTTTTCTAGAAGCAGATATTTTTAACATATTGAAAAGTCATAGCTAGGATTCTGTAGATGATCTAACACTTTCTGGCTGGCATAAATTGCTGTTTAGATGAGATTTGATCAAGATTTCTGTGTGACCTTTTCTTTTTTCTTTGATCAACTTCTGTTTCCTGCTTAAGCCTCATGCCCTGTATGAACAAGCTCTTGTTATTTATGTGACACTGCTAATCTTTCAGTGTCTGGTAACATATTAAGTCAAATATAATACCATCAGATGCCTATATGGCTTCCTGACATTCCTACCATTTTTGGTTTTTCTTTTAGTCAATGACAGTAGAGATACTGAATTTTCATCTTTGAGATTTTGTTTGGAAATGTTAGAAACATGTTCCACAGATATTTCCCTTTTCTATTTGCAGATGTCAGGCATTAAAGATCTTACTAAATGGTATATTATATGCCAAAGTCAAATTATATTGTAAACAGACATATATGAAATCACATTAAAATATAAATCTTAAAGATCTGTTTGTTAGGGCAGCAAACACAGACATCTGCCAAGACAGCAGACAGTCAGTTCTTCTGACTTCTAGAAATTGTGATTCTGTAAGTGCCAAAGAATTGATGCTTTTGAACTGTGGTGTTGGAGAAGACTCTTGAGAGTCCCTTGGACTGCAAGGAGATCCAACTAGTCCATTCTGAAGGAGATCAGCCCTGGGATTTCTTTGGAAGGAATGATGCTAAAGCTGAAACTCCCGTACTTTGGCCACCTCATGCGAAGAGTTGACTCATTGGAAAAGAGTCTGATGCTGGGAGGGATTGAGGGCAGGAGGAGAAGGGGATGACAGAGGATGAGATGGCTGGATGGCATCACTGACTCGATGGACATGAGTCTGGATGAACTCCGGGAGTTGGTGATGGACAGGGAGGCCTGGCATGCTGCGATTCATGGGGTAGTGAAGAGTCAGACACGACTGAGCGACTGAAATGAACTGAACTGAACTGAAGTTAACTCCAGACTCCCACTGCTCAAACCATATAATGGGAAAAGTGATGTAGCTATTTCAAATTGTATGATTCTTATTTTAGCACATTGTTAAAATGTGAATAACTGAAAAAAATCATAAGTCAGGCCAAGTAATTGAGTTCTGAAAATAAATGTAATATGTATAATAATTCAGCTATTTTCCAAAGCATAGAGTAGAGTAAAACATCAAACTACTGTGAACAAATCAGTCTCTAAGAAAATGTTTGGCCCAGTATTCTTGCCTGGAAAAGTCTATGGACAGAAGAGCCGGGCGGGCTGCAGTCCATGGGGTTACATGACTGAGCATGTGTGCATGAGGGTGGAGGGTGGTGGGTTGGTAGCAATAAACTGGTAGAACTAAAAAAATAAAATGTTTGAGGTGTCAAAATTTAGAGAATGGGAACTATTCTAGATAATTAATGTAAAATAAATTGTTTCTCTTAAAGACAGAATTTATAAAGAATCTATCTACATTGATTAAAATCACTGGATAAATGCTCAAGTGTCCATTTCACTTTGCTTGTGTAGACAGAACCTATGAAATAGGTCATGCGTCTGAATGAGGGGAATTGGGTTTGACAGAAGATGGGGAATGGGGTCACTATATAGTAAATTGCCTCCTCAAATGCAATTATCTATTCATGACATAAATCCAATACAGTTCTTCTCTTCTTTGATTTTATTCACTGTACCTCTTCTTTTCTTCGTTGTCCTGTTGACAAGTATTTGGTCTGTACGAAAAGCATGTTGTATTCCATCCTAGTAGATGTTTTCAGTGAATATTAACTTATTTTCTCTGGATGCTGAGTGACTAGAAAAACACTGTTTTCTTGTGTATTATCAACACTTACACCACAAAACTTTTGGGCAAAAGTAAAGACTATATTGTAATAAGTATATACATCATAGAAAATTGATATTTTAAAGCTACTTTAGAATTTACTTTTAGTAGCTACTTGAAGAAACTCCTTCAAGTAGGGAGGAAAACAATAGTCCTACATTTCCAACTTCTTTCAGCTTAAAATCCACCCCATCCATTAGCCCAGTGACAAACACAAAAATGAATCAAGACGATACAGCCTTTATTGTACTTGTAAGGATGTTGTGTTTCAATATAACTATGTAGGCTGAGTTACACTTTCTCTTAGGAATCGTTTTTAATTCCAAAAATATCTGTATGTAATAAAACTACAGTTTTAATCCCTCAAAATATTATTCCTTGTTTTGGTTATGAATACAGATATAGGACCTCTTGAAAGGGAAAAAATGTATGTACTACTGAACATCATTTTGGGGAGAAAATAATAGCTTGAGTGATTTATTAGGGTTACTTAAAGTGCACAACTGTTGTACCATTGACACAAGGGTAACAATTAAAGCAAGTGAAAAATAATATTAGAATATTGTAAGTTTTATGGATTATGAGTATATAAGCTATTCTATTCTAGTCTTATAACAATAAATTTATCCCAAAGAATTAAAAGCAATCATTAATTAGATGCTGCTGCTGCTGCTGCTAAGTCACTTCAGTCGTGTCTGACTCTTTGCGACCCCATAGACAGTAGCCCACTAGGCTCCCCCATCCTTGGGATTCTCCAGGCAAGAACACTGCAATGGGTTGCCATTTCATTCTCCAATGCTTGAAAGTGAATGTGAAAGTGAAATCGTTCAGTCGTGTCCGACCCTCAGCGACCCCATGGACTGCAGCCTTCCAGGCTCCTCCGTCCATGGGATTTTCCAGGCAAGAGTACTGGATTGGGTTGCCATTACCTTCTCCACATTAATTAGTTGGAGCTGCTAAAAATATTGTTATATTTTACTGAAATATTGGAGTTTTGAAAAATCCAGAAATTTCCAAAGAACTTAAATATCATGATAACAGAGGACGGTGATGCTCTGTCTGTGATTACTTCTGACACTTTTACTATTTTCATGCACTTGGACTTCTAGTGAGCTTTCACAAGCTATGTAGCTCTTCCATCTTTCTCTCATAGTCCTATACCTACATTATTCCTGAATATTTCTTATGCAGTGCCAAGCTAAATCCTTAGTTCAGCTTTTGTTTCTAGGGAGCTTAAGCTGAAACATCAGGGTCCAGAAGTGCCTCTAGGTAAACTGTCAGGGTGGGATTCTGGAGCTGAATCCTTCTCTGGCCAGAATACATTACAGGGATTACTATTCATAGTAAGTAGTCTTGTTTACCACTGCCATGCTGTAGTGTTATATGCTGTGTGCTAAGACTGCCTGTAGGTAATTTGGATGGGATTCATGTTGAAGGAGATCTGCTGGTTTGAAAAAAAAAAAAGTCTCTTGCATTGTAGATATATAAGAAATAGTAATTAAAATTTTATGAAGATGGTTTTTGCTATGTTCCATTGTTGCCCCGATTAAGGACAACTAAACAATTGAGTCAGGGGAGGGAGGGTATTGATTAATGGCTGATTCATATGGGACAACTGATTGGGACTTTACTGAAGTATATCCTCCACTCCTTAAGAGCTCAGTGAGACATAATATCACAAACTCACTCATCCTTTTTTCTTTCTCATTATTTTCACCCCTTCTGCTTCTTTCCTGATAATGCTTCCTTTTAGTCAACCACTTTCATACGATTCCTCATCTCCAAGTCTACTTCTGGGAAATCCAATCTGTGAAAAACAAAAAATGATATAGTCTATTGAAATCATCTAACTGTAAATATAATGTTCCAAATTTTTCTTAAGAGATTAACCACAAATTAGAGTAAGATACACTTAAAGACAGTAAAAGAGACTAAGGTAATAATATGCCACAAATGCATGAGTATGCTTTCATATAATTATTTAATGGGTTAGAAATATCAATAACCTCAGATATGCAGATGACACCACCCTTATGGCAGAAAGTGAGGAGGAACTCAAAAGCTTCTTGATGAAAGTGAAAGTGGAGAGTGAAAAAGTTGGCTTAGAGCTCAACATTCAGAAAAATGAAGATCATGGCATCCGGTCCCATCACTTCATGGGAAATAGATGGGGAAACAGTGGAAACAGTGTCAGACTTTATTTTTTTGGGATCCAAAATCACTGCAGATGGTGACTGCAGCCATGAAATTAAAAGACGCTTACTCCTTGTAAGGAAAGATATGACCAACCTAGATAGCATATTCAAAAGCAGAGACATTATTTTGCCAACAAAGGGTCATCTAGTCAAGGCTATGGTTTTTCCTGTGGTCATGTATGGATGTGAGAGTTGGACTGTGAAGAAGGCTGAGAGCCGAAGAATTGATGCTTTTGAACTGTGGTGTTGGAGAAGACTCTTGAGAGTCCCTTGGACTGCAAGGAGATCCAACCAGTCCATTCTGAAGGAAATCAGCCCTGGGATTTCTTTGGAAGGAATGATGCTGAAGCTGAAACTCCAGTACTTTGGCCACCTCATGCGAAGAGTTGACTCATTGGAAAAGACTCTGATGCTGGGAGGGATTGCGGGCAGGAGGAGAAAGGGATGACAGAGGATGAGATGGCTGGATAGCACCACAGACTCGATGGACATGAGTCTGGGTGAACTTCGGGTGTTGGTGATGGACAGGGAGGCCTAGCGTGCTGCGATTCATGGGGTCGCAAAGAGTCAGACACGGCTGAGCGACTGATCTGAACTGATAGTTCCCCACCTCTCACCTGTGATGCTTACAGAAGTGGTAAATTTTTTGAATTTTTGACTGTATTAGCCAGTAAAAAATTGGCTTCTCTTAATAGTTTCCTTTGACCTGACTATAGTATTCATAAACATAAATCATCCATTTTACAAAACTGCAAATGATGCTTGCTGAATATAAATTGAAGTAAGTGATCTTTGACATGTTTTCCACAAAGCTTTGAAGTATGTTCATGCAGAGATTAAATGTCTTCCAATTCTTTGTCTATTTAAAATTGTATTATAATTTCTAATATGTAAACAAATTTAACAGAAAACATTTGAACTATGAACCTCAGGAAGGTAATTGAAACACTCCCAAGGCACCTTTCCTTCCTCCTATATTTTACCTTTTGTGTTTTACTGAGGAATAATTTGCATAAACTGAATCCATGTAAAATGTACAGTTTGGTGAGTTTTGAGAGTTGTATAAATCTGTGAAACTACCACCATTATCAAGATACAGAATAGTTTGATCACCCCAAAATTCTGTCATATTGCTTTGCAGTGCATATGTGTCTGCCTTTGGGTCATTCAACCCATTCATTTGTTTTCTGTCACATAATTAGTTCACCATTTTTTTGTGATGGGATTCATTCCATGAACTTGATGTTGACATTTATATATGTTGTTTGGTGTAACAATGATCATCGCTGTTTATCACCTAGAGTCATATGAAGGTTTTACCCAGGCTCTCCTACATGTGGGAGACCTATCTGGCTTATAGCAGGATATAAAAACCATGACATGGTACATTTAACTGGACAACATACCTTACTTGGTGCTCATCATTTTTCACATGCATATATAAATGTGTGCATTGTTTTGTGAAGTTCTGCATCAATTTGTGTAACTGTCAGCAAATCAAGATACAGAATTATTCTATCATCATAAAGAAATCTGTCATGATATACTCCTTTATATTCTCTAATGTTCCTCATCACCATCCGCTATTTTGTGTTCCTCTATAACTTTCTTATTTCAGTAATGTTACACAAATGGAATCACAGGGCTTGTATGCTTTTGAAACTGCATCTTTTTCACTGAACCTGATGCCTTTGGGAACCATCCTGGTGTTTGCATATATCAAGAGTCTTTTCCTTTTACTATGGACTAGTGTCCCATCTTAGTATAAATACACTGTGTTTTATTTACCTGTTCATTTGTTAAGGGACATTTGTGTTATTTGTAGATTTGGCCATTATGATATTTGTACCTTGTGTTTTCTCTCTCTCCCCTTATCTTTCCTTCTTTATATTAAGTACATATAAATATTGTTAAACTTTCAAAGACCCAGTTGGGTTTTATTGATTTTTTCCCTCTAATTTTCTGTTCCATTAATTTTTAACCTTATTTTTATTTTTACTTCCTTATAATTAACTATTTTTCCTAATTTTTTTTTGATAGTGGAAACTTATGGCTATGAATCTCTGAAAAAAGTGAAAGTGAAATTTGCTCAGTCGTGTCTGACTCTTGTGAACCCATGGACTATACAGTCCATGGAATTCTCCAGGCCAGAATACTGGAGTGGGTAACCTTTCCCTTCTCTATGGGATCTTCCCAACCTAAGAAATAAACCCAAGTCTTCTGCATTACACATGGATTCTACTGGAGTGGGTAGCCTGTTCCTTCTTTAGAAGATCTTTCTGACCCAGGATCTCTATCATATAGAATTATAAGATAATACATTACTATTTTTAATAAAAATATTTAAAGATATAAATTTTCCTCTAAATGTTTCTTTATCTATGTCCCTAAATTGTTCTCTTGTATTTTATTTTATTATTTTTTTAAATTTAAATTTATTTATCATTTTGTTTGAAATTTTTTTCTAAAGTTATCTTTGGAGTTAGAAATAATGGTATTCAGAATTAGAGATAATTAGAGATGATCACATGGGCTTCCCTGGTGGTGCTAGTTGTAGAGAACCTACGTGACAACGCAGGAGACTTGAGACACAGGATTGGGAAGATCAGCTGGAGGAGGGCACAGCAACCCACTCCAGTATTCTTGCCTGGAGAATCCCATGGACAGAGGAGCCTGGTAGGCTACAGTCCATGGGGTCACAGAGAGTTGGACACGACTGAAGCAACAGTACTGCCCAGCAGGTATGATC
The DNA here is from genome assembly GCF_000754665.1 of Bison bison bison. Classification (NCBI taxonomy): domain Eukaryota; kingdom Metazoa; phylum Chordata; class Mammalia; order Artiodactyla; family Bovidae; genus Bison; species Bison bison. Next base: position 4,597,856 of record NW_011494919.1, on the reverse strand, counting down.
ACATAAAGGTAAAAGAGTATACCAAAGTTGTACATATTTCTGCCACAAAGGAAGGAAACCATTTTCATAATGAGTGGACATACTGATAGATAAATTACTCCCTTGTGATTGCTTACTAGACCTGTGCATTATTTCAATGTATGAGGAATAATTTCCACATATATGAAATTTCTCTGGATTCTTCTTATTATTGATTTACTACTTCTGCATTGGGTTTCCCAGGTGGCTAGATGGTAAAGAATTCACCTACCAATGTAAGAGATGCAGGGGAAATTGTAAACACACACACACACACAAAAGAGAGATGCAGGGGATGAAGCTTCAATTTCTGTGTTGGAAAATTCCTTTGAGAAGGAAGTGGCAACCCACTCCAGCATTCTTGCCTGTATCCCATAGACAGAGGAGCCTGGTGCTCTACAGTCCGTGGGGTCACAAACCTTTGAACATGACTAAGCAACCGAGCATGCACTACTTATTTATTAGATGCACTTTGTATAATAGCAAATATTTCACATGTCCCAAACCATTTTTTATGGCTCAGCTTGTTGTTTATCTTGGTGTGTGTATATGTGTACCTTATAAGAATATTCTACCATTGTTGTTTATAGTGTCCCATATATATCAATTAGGCTAAAACAGTAGTGTTGCTCACATCCACTCTACTTTTCTCATGCTTTGACAAGTTGTACTTTTAATTGCTGAGAGATGAACTTAAAGTCTCTATAATTGTACACATGTCCACATTAGTTCTTTAATATTAATATGTTGCATTTTCCTTTTAATAAGTATCAAATATGTATAATTTCCTTTGTTTAATTTTTATGTGACCTCTGAACTATTTAAATGTTATTTAGTTCCCATATAAATTTATCTTTCTGTTACTAAATCTTATTATTTCCATTGTGACCAAAGAAACACATTGTATGACATGAATCATTTAATTATATTGAAACTTGTACTATAGCACCAAAGCATGTCTAACCTTCAGAAGTATGCTGTACACACTTGAAAACTATGAATATTCATTTACTTTTGTGTGAAATTTTCTATAATTGTCTACTTGGTTAGGTTGGCTGATAGAGTTGTTCAAATCTTCTATGTAGTTACTGGTTTTCTAAATCTGTCAATTATTAATATTGAAAATAATCAACAAAAGAAATATATTTACTTTTCTAGTAAACATAATGTCTCCCTAAAGATAATTTTGTTAGTATATTTTCTGTTTTTATGAGATACATATACATATAATATGTAGATGCTGCTAAGTTGCTTCAGGCATGTCCAACTCTGTGTGACCCCATAGATGGCAGCTTACCAGGCTCCCCCGCCCCTGGGATCCTTCAGGCAAGACACTGGAGTGGGTTGCCATTTCCTTCTCCAATGCATGAAAGTGAAAAGTGAAAGTGAAGACGCTCAGTCCTGTCCCACTCTTCGCGACCCCAGGGACTGTAGCCTATCAGGTTCCTCTGTCCATCGGATTTTCCAGGCAAGAGTACTGGAGTGGGTTGCCATTGCCTTCTCCGTATAATATGTATATATATATTGAATATTTACAAAAAATACGATGAAAAATTTATTAAATGCTCTTCCACTTATTAGCTGTGCAATGCAGGGATATTTGTTGACTATTTTCTTAGTTTCATTTCAGTCGCTCAGTGGTGTTTGACTCTTTGCGACCCCATGGACTGCAGCAAGCCAGGCTTCCTTGTCCACCACCAACTGCCAGAGTTTACTCAGACTCATGTCCATTGAGTCAGTGATGCCATCCAACCATCTCATCCTCTGTCATCCCCTTCTCCTCCTACATTCATTTTGCCCAGTATCAGGGTCTTTTAAAATGAGTCAGTTCTTCACATCAGGTGGCCAAAATATTGGAGTTTCAGCTTCAGCATCAGTCCTTCTAATGAATATTCAGGACTGAATTCCTTTAGGCTGGACTGCTTGGATCTCCTTGTTGTCCAAGGGACTCTTAAGAGTCTTCTCCAACAACACAGTTCAAAAGCACCAATTCTTCAGTGCTCAACTTTCTTCACAGTCCAACTCTCACATCCATACATGACTACTGGAAAAACCATAGCTTTGACTAGATGAACCTTTGTTGGCAAAGTAATGTCTCTGCTTTTTAATATGCTGTCTAGGTTGGTCATAACTTTTCTTCCAAGGAGTAAGCGTCTTTTTAGTTCATGGCTGCAGTCACCATCTGCAGTGATTTTGGAGCCCCCCCAAAATAAAGTCTGCCACTGTTTCCACTGTTTCCCCATCTATTTCCCATGAAGTGATGGGACCAGATGCCATGATCTTCGTTTTCTGAGTGTTGAGCTTTAAGCCAACTTTTTCACTCTCCTCTCTCACTTTCATCAAGAGGCTCTTTAGTTCTGCTTTGCTTTCTGCCATAACGGTGGTGTCATATTCATACCTGAGATTATTGATATTTCTCCTGGCAATCTTGATTTCAGCTTGTGCTTCCTCCAGCCCAGTGTTTCTCATAATGTACTCTGCATATAAGTTAAATAAGCAGGGTGACAATATACAGCCTTGACGTACTGTTTTTCCTATTTGGAACCAGTGTGTTGTTCCATGTCCAGTTCTAACTGTTGCTCCCTGACCTGCATACAGATTTCTCAGGAGGCAGGTTAGGTGGTCTGGTATTCCCATCTCTTTAAGAATTTCCCACAATTTGTTGTGATCCACACAGTCAAAGGCTTTGGCATAGTCAATAAAGCAGAAGTAGATGTTTTTCTGGAACTCTCTTCCTTTTTTGATGAACCAATGTATGTTGGCAATTTGATCTCTGGTTCCTCTGACTTTTCTAAATCCAGCTTGAACATCGGGAAGTTCACGGTTCATGTACTGTTAAAGCCTGGCTTGGAGAATTTTGAGCATTACTTTTCTAGCGTGTGAGATAAGTCCAATTGTGTGGTAGTTTAAGCATTCTTTGGCAATGCCTTTCTTTGGGATTGGAATTAAACCTGACATTTTCCAATCCTGTGGCCACTGCTGAGTTTTCCAAGTTTGCTGGCATATTGAGTGCAGCACTATCACAGCATCATCTTTTAGGATTTGAAATAGCTCAACTGGAATTCCATCACCTCCTTCAGCTTTGTTTGCAGTGATGCTTCCTAACGCCCACTTGTCTTAGCATTCCACGATGTCTGGCTCTAGGTGAGTGATCACACCATCATGGTTATCTGGGTCATGAAGATCTTTTTGAAGCATTCTTCAATGTGTTCTTGCCACCTCTTTTAATATCTTCTGTTTTTGCTGCTTTTCTTTGTTTATTAAATGACTATTAAATAAGATTTCAGTAGTGTTATTTCAAAGAGTTTGGTATGGAGGTGATTGGTCTCTCATATTCATATGCACTGAATAAATTTTAGCTAATATATGACCATTTTGCTTTACAATACAATGTAAATTTTTATTATGTAATCACATTTTATATAATCACAATGTCTTTTCAGCCTCATAATATATAGAAGATATTATTTTATACCTGTAATTCAGATTTTAAAATTGAAATACAATAAGATTAAATGGTGAGGTACTTACTAAAATAATAGATGGTTACTGCAAAGTATAATTTAATTGAAGTTTTTGTGTATATATATATATATATATATAGTACATTGAAAGGACTGATGCTAAAGCTGAAACCCCAATACTTTGGCCACCTCATGCGAAGAGTTGACTCATTGGAAAAGACCCTGATGCTGGGAGGGATTGGGGGCAGGAGGAGAAGGGGACAATGGAGGATGAGATGGCTGGATGGCATCACTGACTCGATGGATGTGAGTCTGAGTGAGCTGCAGGAGTTGGTGATGGACAGGGAGGCCTGGCGTGCTGCAGTTCATGGGGTCGCAAAGAGTCACACACGACTGAGCGACTGAACTGAACTTAAAGATATAAATGCCCTGACTTTCTACAACAATTGATTTACTGTATTTTCACACAATGTGATAATATTGATAAGAATAATAATAATAAAAATGCTTAAACTTGTTTTAGAGCCAGGTAGGGACAATAGTTATTTATCCAGGTTTTGTCAATATTATAAAGCTATAGAAGGACTCTTTCCCTACTTATTTTTTTTTCTAGGCACCTACATATGTGATCATATATATATAGCTACACTTAAGGTTGGGATGAGATAGGAGGAACGACAGTATCAGTGTACCATTTCTGCTCCACCTGATGTTCCTCCTACCCATCAACTCTCACAGACGTGAGGTGAATCTGGATGTAGAAAATGACTTTAGCTAACTGGAAGTTATATTGTGTATAGGGAAGAGACGTCTTCATTTGTCTTATCTTTAGCCACACAATTATTTGTGGATTGAATAGAGTCTGTTAGATTTAAATATATACATGTATAATTAGTATCTAGAATAGAAGCCCTTAAAAGAAAGATGAGTTGAACACCTGAAAATCATGAAAGAAAAATTTATACATTCTCTTCTCTCAATCGCTGTTTTTCTCCCTCATTCATTAAATACAGGCCTTTATTTCTAGAAATTATGAACTGTCAATATAAGTCTTCACTGATAACTTTACAGATGGTTTTATATACATATATATATACTGTCCTTAATCCTAGACATAAAGCAATATATAATTGTAAAGAATTTGAAATTCTGTCAGTTCTGTTAACAAAGAGAACAATATGAATTTTGTGAGACCATTACATGTCCACGCATCCAGAGGAGTACCCACAGGCAGAACTGTATCCTGGGTAGCAGCACGTGGCAGTATAACATGAGTATGTCCCTTTTGGATAATTCAAAGTCATACATTACCTTTAGTTTTTTTTTTATTTTATCATCTACTTCTGTTTCCATATAAACATTGTACTCTGTTTCACTCTAGTTTCTCTAAATTTTATTAATTATGAACCCAAGTTTTACTACATTTCCTTTGTAATATATTCTACTTTGAATGTTTTCAAATTATGTTCTTTCTATTGGATTTTCCTTCCAAACAAATGTATTCTGAATTAATTTCACCAACTCTTATTTTACTAATGAAAACTATCACTACTTATCAGGTGTCTTAGATTTGAGATACTATAGAATTTATGTATAAAATATGCTAATGCCTATCTTTTAGCCAGCCAACAGGGAGCACATTTTATTAAAGATTTAAATTAGTTAAATCAATGTATATTTTATACAGATATATTGAAATCTCAAAGTTGGAAATGGAAAGTAAGAATGAGGGAATTAAGTACAGAATAGCCGAATGCACTGATACTCTTTCCAAAATGCTCTTTGTTATTCTTACAAATAATTTTTGTAAGAATTATAAGTAATATTTACTTATAATTTTTGGAGAAGAGGTTCATTAAAATTATTAATTGAAGCAATGATATTTAAAGCTACCTGGAGCCTAAATATCCAATGTACGTGTAAAACATTTCATAGTTTAGTTGTAGACTTGCTTGAGTAGTAAGCTCATTTGAGCCATTGCATGTAGGATTCTGTGCACATCATGATCTCAGAATTGCTCTATTAAAAGTGTATAACAGCTTCTTGACTACTGTTGACAGAGCTTGTTTTTCATTACTACTTTGTGAGGACCTTTTGACAGGATGTCATCTGGGTGACTATGACACCTCATTGATCCACTTACAGTCTATACCTGGTTATTCTGTAAAAGCTATGAATTGGTTTCCTCCTCATGACTTCTAATAATAAATCTAGAGATTCTCTGAGAAAGTTCTGCACCTAAAATCAGAGCATTAATTTTGAGAATATTGTAAACTACATAAGAAATCTATCAGTAAAAATTTACATAATCAATCTCTGTTGTTTAATTGTGTATATTGGAAACAAAGTTAATAGAGGTTATTAAAATTTTAAAGGAAATTAACATTTCCCTTAAGACACAATTTATTGCTTGTTTATACACAGCATTAAATTTTTAAATGATGATTCCACATCTCAATTGTAATTTTGCAAAACAGGAATAGCAGCATCACTATTTTTCTTGGGATGTGTTGCCGGAAAACATTTACTGAATTATTATTAAATATTAATCAGAATAAGCATGATAGTATGAGTAGTCAGACTGATAGTGATAGAAATATACTGTTGATTCTCTAAACAAGAGTATTTATTATTATTAAGCCTGAATGCTATGCAATTACTTTAATTACTCCTTGCAGCCAAAATTTTGTCATTAGATGAATTCTATTTTTGCTACATAGATTTAAAAACTATTCAATATTTGGTAGCGTATACAACAAATTATGAAACAAACCCTATTTTATTACAATAAGTTTTCACCATTATAAGTTTTCTTGTAATGAGATTTCCCCCAAAACTTTATTATTTGTGTTGTTAAGGCCATTTACAGAAAACAAATGTTGAAGAACTTTCTTCTAATTATAAGAAGCATTGGGCTTTGTGTTATATAGGAAATGAAACAATCTTGGAAGAGAGACAGTATAGATAGAAGTGCTTTAGTTTTATAATGAATATATTCTTATTTATCATCACATTGGCAGAAATCTCACTCATTTCTGATGTTTTCCAAAGGTACAATTGAATAGATGGACGTTCCAGAACTGAGGGGTTTATTCCCTGGGGGGGCTTTTATAATTTGATATTGATATATTGTATAGTTCATATAACCAAAAATTCTCTTGAAAACAAAGGAAATAAACATGATTTGACTGCTTGACCATGCAAATTCAAAGAATTAAGTAATAGCACTGGAATAGTTACTTTGGCCTGGTGTATCCATCCAGTCTGTGACTTGAATCATTCTGTTACTGGCTGAGGTTCATTTCTGAGTGTCTGTATTCAAAACAAAGCTGATTAATTTTATACCAGACATATAACTATCAGAGTTTTCTTTTATATTGAGCAGAAATTTCCAGGTTAGCACAAAACTTCACTGTGTCAGGGCACTAATCAAATAGTAAATAGTAAAGTCAAATATGGTAAATTCTCAAATGAATTAAATCATCCATGGGGGGCCTTGTTAAATAATGCCCAGTTGGACAATGCAAAGCTTTTCTGTGGACATAATTTTCATGTTGTTGCTGCTGCTGCTGCTAAGTCGTATCAGTCATGTCTGACTTTGTGTGACCTCATAGACGGCAGCCCACCAGATTCCCCAGTCCCTGGGATTCTCCAGGCAAGAACAATGGAGCGGGTTGCCATTTCCTTCTCCAATGCATGAAAGTGAAAAGTGAAAGTGAAGTTGCTCAGTCTTGTCTGACTCTTTGTGACTCCATGGACTGCGGCCTACCAGGCTCCTCCATCCATGGGATTTTCCAGGCAAGAGTACTGGAGTGGGGTGCCATTGCCTTCTCCACATTTTCATGTTAGATAAAATGTATTAATACATAGACCATATTTATCAAATCTGTGCTCTTTGTCAAGCATCAAATATTGTGTCAAGAAAGGATTATATCTCTGATTTCCAAGTTATCACAGAAAAGATGCAGAGAAAGTCTCATATACAATTGCATATGTGTTATTTTCCATTTTAGATTATGCTCTTTACTTGTGAGAGACCATATAATAGAACTGCAAGCACTGCCTCATCCATTTAGGAAAGATTCACAGGGTCGGAGCCCTTCAATCAGAGTTTTTAAAGAGAAACAGGCATTGAGGAAAAAAAAAAAAAAAGAGATCATTACAGGCTATAAGAAAAACCTGAGTAAAGAGTAGGCAATGTGATAAGAATGCCTCATTTGGTATAACTCACACAGTTTAGAATGCCTGGAGCGCTCTATTTTGTTGTTGTTACTGGTATGAGACAAAGCATGTAGACATGCACTAAATCATGGAACACTTTTAGACTTTTCTGAAAATTAATTTTTAGCCTGTAGGGAATGGGGTAAGAAGCAAATGAAGTAGGACAGTGACAGAATCAGATTTGTGTTTCATAAAAAGACCCTGACAAAATTCTGGGGAATTGACAGGACAGTTACAGACTGGGGCACTGAAGACCAGCAGCATGTCATTATCATAATTTGCACTAGAGACATTATGGACATATGAAAGCCTCAGCTGAACTGGAGAGAATCAGACATAGGAGAATTAGGTTTGAGAAGGAGAGGGAAAAATATAGAATGATTCCCAAGAAATTGCCTTGAGCAACAGGATGAGTGACAGTGTTATTAGGTAAGATGGGAAACATTAGGTTCGGGTGAAAAAAAGTGATGGTTTATATTTTGGACAAAATGAGTTCAAGATGCCTATGTAGTATTCAAGGGAAAATAACCTAGTAGGCAGCAGAATTTGAGGGGTTGAACCTAGGAAATGGGTCTAAACTATATGGATTAATGAACACATTAGTGATTCTTCTAGAGACTAGTAGAAATACAGTATGAATGAGACAGATTTTTTGAACTTACATCTTGAAGCCATGATTGTGATTAAGAAAGTCATCCACATATATAGAGAAAACAGAGATTGTGGACTGAATTTTAAGAAACTCAGATAAAAGGAGAAGGATAAAGCTTCTTCTTGGATTCAGATCCCAGTCAGTGCAGAATAATACACCATAACCATAATTAATTTCCAATATCTCACCCTACTACTTGAGCTTTAGCCACAGTTGATATTTGTTAGTCAGTCAATATACTACATACACTGCATATGCTCCAAGACTTACATTATTGAGTTGTAACATTGAAAACATTGTAGCTAATATATAAACACATAGGAAGAGGCAACTCTGATCTCATAACCACCTATTTTATAAACTATGCACATAACAATGCTGGTTGGAAAAGTCAAAAGGGTATCAGAGGCTCAAAAAAGAGGCAAGTTATTAATAGATCAGGTTACCTGGCTTAGTGCCTGTTTTCAAAGATGCTATTTTATTAATTTTACTTACATTTTCTGAAAAAAAAAAAAAAAGCTTTGATCTGGGATTTAAAATAAAACTTCTCTCCTTATTCAAACCATCCAGAGTTTACTATATGTGAGGCATTGCTCTGTGTGCTTCATTCTATCCTCAGAGATCCTATGAAACAGGTGCTATCTCAGTAAAGGAGACAACGTCTGCAGTGATGTAGTAATTGTATTTATATTACTTTACTTCCCTGAATCAAAATTACTCATAGTCTCAGCGATCTCTCAGTTCAGGCTTAGAACCAAGTTTTCTATTAAAATATAAACATATCCTTGCTTGCTTGCTAAGTCACTTCAGTAGTGTCCGACTCTGTGCGACCCCATAGATGGCAGCTCACCAGGCTCCCTTGTCCCTGGGATTCTCCAGGCAAGAACACTGGAGTAGGTTGCCATTTCCTTCTCCAATGCATGAAAGTGAAAAGTGAAAGTGAAGTCGCTTAGTCGTGTCCAACTCTTAGTGACCCCATGGACCACAGCCTACCAGGCTCCTCCGTCCATGGGATTTTCCAGGCAAGAGTACTGGAGTGGGGTGCCATTGCCTTCTCTGATAAACATATCCTAGGCATAACTTTTCCTATGTGAATCTAGCACATAGTTACCTAACAAGGTAGATGCAACCAGATGCTCACGCTGCTAAGGATATATATATGTGTAAGTATTCTGAGCAGGGTCCATGTATTCACACTGAAGCAGGTGACCAGAAGCATGGCTCAGCCAGAGACAGAATATGTAGGTCCAGTTTGACAGAATGTGGTGACTAGACACCTGGAAGAAAATCAACAGTTTCAGAGCAATTAAGTTGTCCTAAATATTCAAGTAGGAAAGTTAAAGAAAATTCTCAACTAAGCTTGAGAAGGGACAGTACAACCAACCATAAGGAATGGATGAGGAAATAATGAATCAAATTTACTATATAACTTATTCAATGTTAGAGATATCTGTATGGATCTAAAGCTCATTCTCTTTCTGCTTGCCGCATTTTGCCACATTGCCAAATAGAACACATTCTGTTAGTAGCACGTGTCCAGTAGGAGTTAAAGTCTTTTGATAACAAAAGATATTTAATTTGACTTTCCTGATTAAGAAGGAGTTGTCTTAGTAATTATCACAGCACAGACTATCAGCATGACACCTCATTGTTCTTTCTAGTGGAAAGATTAATTATGTGTTTACAGTTTACTTCAGTCACCGCTGAATGGTGATTGTGACTTAGGATGGACGGACAGATTAGTTGATATATAAAACAGATCCATAGAAAAGAAAAATGGCTTCTCATTCATAATGCATGTGTGTACATGCATATACTATGTATACCATTATACACACACATATGTGTATACATATACCTATGCTCAGGTATACACACACATACATGCACATTAAGACCGACAGAGAAAGAGAAGAGAAAGAGAGGCCGAGGTAGAAATTTACTTACCTTGTCTTCCACTGAAAGGAAATTTGTGTTTATTTCTAATTTAGCAATAGTGCAAAATAACGATTCAGTCATGTGTGAATACTGCAAACATATTGCTAAGGTCAGTCAGCCCTGAGGTGATTTTCTAAGAAAGTGCTGATTGTGTAAGTTAATACTGTTTGTGAAAAGCTTTAATTTTATATTCAATTTATTTTCAAATTAAAAGTGCCTGCCCAAATGATACAGATGTCAAAACTCACCGTGTAGGGTATATATCATTTTAGTGAATCTGAGGGTAGCATCAGTTTTGACCTCCTTATCTGCACTGTAATATTTTAATAGCTGTGTCGTCAGTTCAGGACTGGAGGAAAACAACCTTCTACAATAGTTAGGGTCAACTCTCGAATAACCAAAGGGTGTATTCAGAGTCACAAATCCTCAGCAACATTTCTGTAGGATTCCATCCCGGTTGTTAACATGAAAGACACCGATAAGCTCAGGGAAAGGAATTTTCAGGTAGCTTTAATTCATAAATCTTCAGTTCAGTTCAGTTCAGTCGCTCAGTCGTGTCCGACTCTTTGTGACCCCATGAATCGCAGCACGCCAGGCCTCCCTGTCCATCACCATCTCCCGGAGTTCACTCAAAATCAAGTCCATCGAGTTGGTGATGCCATCCAGCCATCTCATCCTCTGTCGTCCCCTTCTTCTCCTGCCCCCAATCCCTCCCAGCATCAGAGTCTTTTCCAATGAGTCAACTCTTTGCATGAGGTGGCCAAAGTACTGGAGTTTCAGCTTTAGCATCAGTCCTTCCAAAGAAATCCCAGGACTGATTTCCTTTTGGATGGATTGCCTGGATCTCCTTGCAGTCCAAGGGACTGTCAAGAGTCTTCTCCAACAGCACAGTTCAAAAGCATCAATTCTTCAGCTCTCAGCTTTCTTCACAGTCCAACTCTCACATCCATACATGACCACTGGAAAAACCATAGCCTTGACTAGACGAACCTTTGTAGGCAATGTAATGTCTCTGCTTTTCAATATGCTATCTAGGTTGGCCTTAATTTTTCTTCCAAGAAGTAAGCGTCTTTTAATTTCATGGCTGCAGTCACCATCTGCAGTGATTTTGGAGCCCAAAAAATAAAGTCTGACACTGTTTCCACTGTTTCCCCATCTATTTCCCATGAAGTGATGGGACCAGATGCCATGATCTTTGTTTTCTTTTTTTTTAATTTATTTTATTTTATTTTTTAACTTTACAATATTGTATTGGTTTTGCCATATATCAACATGAATCTGCCACAGGTATACACGTGTTCCCCATCCTGAACCTTCCTCCCTCCTCCCTCCCCGTACCATCCCTCTGGGTCATTCCAGTGCACCAGCCCTGATCTTCGTTTTCTGAATGTTGAGCTTTAAGCCAACTTTTTCACTCTCCTCTTTCACTTTCATCAAGAGGCTTTTTAGTTCCTCTTCACTTTCTGCCATAAGGATGGTGTCATCTGCATATCTGAGGTTATTGATATTTTTCCCACCAATCTTGATTTCAGCTTGTGCTTCTTCTAACCCAGCGTTTCTCATGATGTACTCTGCATATAAGTTAAATAAGCAGAGTGACAATATACAGCCTTGACATACTCCTTTTCATATTTGGAACCAACCTGTTCCATGTCTAGTTCTAACTTTTGCTTCCTGACCGCATATAGGTTTCTCAAGAGGCAGTTCAGGTGGTCTGGTATTCCCATTTCTTTCAGAATTTTCCACCATTTATTGTGATCCACACAGTCAAAGGCTTTGGCATAGTCAGTAAAGCAGAAATA
>NW_011494919.1:4581752-4585661 GCF_000754665.1 Bison bison bison | reverse complement strand
CTTGCTTTTATGATGATCCAGCGGATGTTGGCAGTTTGATCTACCCATCTGTAAATTGCATTGATTTTTTTCTATGTATACATTAATTAACTCATCACAACATGACTCACAACACACCTTGAGAGGCATAGTATCAGATGAACAAAAATTGTGAGCTATGAGTTGACTATAAAGAAAGATGTTTGAGCACAGAAATTCAGTCTGTTTATTTTACTCATGTGATGGTAAGAATAAGCCTTAAGAAAAGACAGTCCCTGTGGAGAATTCTAAAAATTGACTAGGTGACCTAGTAGATATTTTATCTCCAACTTCTTAGATTTTATGGCAAATGTATAATTAAAATTATGTATAATTGCATAATGTACAGTATAATTCAAATTATGTATAATTACAATTTCATGTGTATAATTACAATTATGTATAATTTCTTAATTAAAATAGCTCTCATTTCTGAAACACAAATCAATGCAACTCTATCAAACACTATTTTCTTCTGTGGGAAAAGGAAAATGTATCTTAAAATTTTCAAGATTATTTTCCAAGCATTATGTTCATTGTTAGTAACAGAAAGTGATAATTTAGATGTGCATTTGGGAGGCGGGTTGTGATGTGCCCCCAAATTAAGCAAACTCCTTCCATCTTTGAATTAAAATGAATATTTTCCTTAATATATCCAAATCCTAAATATTTCCTGAATGTTTATCTGTTTCTATATTTTCATGGTATAATTTTAGAGAAATATTAAAAAATGCTCCCCATACATACCTTTATTAAATGGCATAAAACTCCAATACTTTGGCTACCTGTTGCAAAGTGCTGACTCATTGGAAAAGACCCTAATGTTGGGAAAGATTGAGGGCAGGAGGAGAAGGGGACAACAAAAGATGAGATGTTTGGATGGCATCACTGTCTCAATAGACGTGAGTTTGAATAAACTCCGGGAGTTGGTGATGGACAGGGAAGCCTGGTGTGCTGCACTCTATGGGGAAGCAAAGAGCTAGACATGACTTAGCACCTGAACAACAATAGCAGTGGAATCATTGTTGTTTTCCATCTGTCACTTCCTGTGTCTGACTTCCTTCCTTGCACAAACCTGATTCGCATTATGGCTATGTCTTTTGGTTCAGGTCTGTTACAGGGGTTTGAAGGAAAAGTAAAAATATCTACTGAGAAATATTGCCTTTTAAGGTCTTGAGCAAAATGGACTGCCTTATTGCCTATACTGTGCTACCCAGTCCTACACAGCTAGCACAATGTACCTTATTCTCATGGATGTAAATCTTTGAAGTTGAGTATGTTACTTTTAAATTCTGGAAGGTAAAAATGGTTAAAAAAAATGTCCACCTTTGTCTTGGAAATGCTTTCACCCTCAGAAATGAGTTTCATGGGTGAAACAAGGGATATGTACAAGTATGTTTGTAGTTAAATGGTCTTTAATAGACCAAATGGTATATAATTTCAAGTATAGAGTAAAATATGTAAATAAATGATTCATAAAATGGGCATTAGTGTGTGAATAATAAATTTATTACAGTTAAAGCATGTTATAATTGCAGAACAAATGTTAAGAGGAAGAAGCCAGAAATAATAGATGAGTTCTGACTTCACACTGAAAATATTCCAATAGGAAAAACATATTTACAGTGTAGTAAATCAGGATTGTGGTTAATTTGAGAGAGGACAGAAGGAGGGCCATCCGGTGGTGGAATGGGATGGGTTGGCTTTCTGGGATGTTGGTAAGGAAGCTTTTCTTTTTTTTTTTTTCAGAAATGTGTTCATTTTGTGATGCAGTGCCATATGATGTATGAGTCCTTTAGAGGTAGATTGTATAGTAGTTAAAATAAAAAAAATTAAAACCCTGAAATGTAAAAAAATCAATAATCAACGTTAAATCTCTAGTGATGAACCAGTCATATCTAGAAAAAGAAAGTTCAAATTTTTTTTTATTCTTATTGATGTATATATCTAATTTACACTTTTGTGTTTGTTTACAGTGTACACCATAGTGATTGAGTTTTTTGTGGATTATATTCCATTATAGATTTTAATAAGATATTGGTATAATTTGCCATGCTGTACAATGAGTCTTGTTGCTTATCCATTTTATGTATTGTAGTTTGTTAATCTCATAAACCTTATTTGCTCCTTCCCTACTCCCTCTGCTGCTGCTGCTGCTAAGTCACTTCAGTAGTGTCCGACTCTGTGCGACCCCATAGACGGCAGCCCACCAGGCTCCCCCATCCCTGGGATTCTCCAGGCAAGAACACTGGAGTGGGTTGCCATTTCCTTCTCCAATGCATGAAAGTGAACAGTGAAAGTGAAGTTGCTCAGTTGTATCCGACTCTTAGCGACCCCATGGACTGCAGCCTTCCAGGCTCCTCCATCCATGGGATTTTCCAGGCAAGAGTACTGGAGTGGGGTACCATTGCATTCTCCATCCCTACTCCCTCCACTCTTTGGTAACCATCAGTTTCTTTTCTATGTCTATGAGTCAGTTTCTGTTTTGTATATACAATCATGTGTATTATTTTTTAGATTTCATATAAAAGTATACCTGTGATGGATTCATTTTGATATTTGGCAAAACTAATACAATTATGTAAAGTTTAAAAATAAAATTAAATAAAAAAAAAGTGATACAGTGTTTGTCTTTCTCTAACTTACTTCACTAAGCACAACATTCTCAAGGTCCATCCATGTTGCTTCAAATGGCAGTAATTTATTTATTTATTTATTTTTTGGCAGGGAAGGCTTAGCAATTTTCCATTCTTTATATGTACCATATCTTCTTAAACCAGTTGTCTTTTCATGGACATTTGGATTGTTTCCATGTCTTGGATCTTATAAATAGTGCAGCTATGAACCCTGAAGTGCATATGTATTTTTGTTTGTTTGTTTGTTTAAATTTTATTTTATTTTTAAACTTTACAATATTGTATTGGTTCTGCCATATATCGAAATGATTCCGTCACAGGCATATGTGTGTTCCCCATCCTGAACCCTCCTCCCTCGTCCCTCCCCATACCATCCCTCTGGGTCGTCCCAGTGCACCAGCCCCAAGCATCCAGTATCATGCATCGAATCTGGAGTGGTGGCTTATTTCATATATGATATTATACATATTTGAATGCCATTCTTCCAAATCATCCCACCCTCTCCCTCTCCCACAGAGTCCAAAAGACTGTTCTATACATCAGTGTCTCTTTTGCTGTCTCGTATACAGGGTTATCGTTACCATCTTTCTAAATTCCATATATATGAGTTAGTATACTGTATTGGTGTTTTTCTTTCTGGCTTACTTCACTCTGTATAATAGGCTCCAGTTTCATCCACCTCATTAGGACTGATTCAAATGTATTCTTTTTAATGGCTGAGTAATACTGCATTGTGTATATGTACCACAGCTTTCTTATCCATTCATCTGCTGATGGACATCTAGCTTGCTTCCATGTCCTGGCTATTATAAACAGTGCTGCAATGAACATTGGGGTACACGTGTCTCTTTCAATTCTGGTTTCCTCAGTGTGTATGCCCAGCAGTGGGATTGCTGGATCATAAGGCAGTTCTATTGCCATTTTTTTAAGGAATCTCCACACTGTTCATAGTGGCTGTACTAATTTGCATTATCACCAACAGTAAAAGAGGGTTCCCTTTTCTCCACATCCTCTCCAGCATTTATTACTTGTAGACTTTTGGATCACAGTCATTCTGACTGGCATGAAATGGTACCTCATAGTGGTTTTGATTTGCATTTCTCTAATAATGAGTGATGTTGAGCATCTTTTCATGTGTTTGTTAGCCATCTGTATGTCTTCTTTGGAGAAATGTCTATTTAGTTCTTTGGCCCATTTTTTGATTGGGTCATTTATTTTTCTGGAATTGAGCTGTAGGAGTTGCTTGTATATTTTT
>NW_011494919.1:4576332-4581364 GCF_000754665.1 Bison bison bison | reverse complement strand
TTGCCTATGTTCTCCTCTAGGAGTTTTTTAGTTTCTGGTCTTACATTGAGATCTTTAATCCATTTTGAGTTCATTTTTGTGTATGGTGTTAGAAAGTGTTCTAGTTTCATTCTTTTACAAGTGGTTGACCAGTTTTCCCAGCACCACTTGTTAAAGAGATTGTCTTTAATCCATTGTATATTCTTGCCTCCTTTGTCAAAGATAAGCTGTCCATATGTGTGTGGATTAATCTCCGGGCTTTCTATTTTGTTCCATTGATCTATATTTCTGTCTTTTGCCAGTACCATACTGTCTTGATAACTGTGGCTTTGTAGTAGAGCCTGAAGTCAGGCAGGTTGATTCCTCCAGTTCCATTCTTCTTTCTCAAGATAGCTTTGGCTATTCAAGGTTTTTGTATTTCCATACAAATTGTGAAATTATTTGTTCTAGCTCTGTGAAGAATACTGTTGGTAGCTTGATAGGGATTGCATTGAATCTATAAATTGCTTTAGATAGTATACTCATTTTCACTATATTGATTCTTCCAATCCATGAACATGGTATATTTCTCCATCTATTAGTGTCCTCTTTGATTTCTTTCACCAGTGTTTTATTATTTTTTTAATTTTATTTTATTTTTAAACTTCACATAATTGTATTAGTTTTGCCAAATATCAAAATGAATCCACCACAGGTATACATGTGTTCCCCATCCTGAACCCTCCTCCCTCCTCCCTCCCCATACCATCCCTCTGGGTCGTCCCAGTGCACTAGCCCCAAGCATCCAGTACTGTGCATTGAACCTGGACTGGCATCTCGTTTCATACATGATATTTTACATGTTTACCAGTATTTTATAGTTTTCTATATATAGGTCTTTAGTTTCTTTAGGTAGATATATTCCTAAGTATTTTATTCTTTTCGTTGCAATGGTGAATGGGATTGTTTCCTTAATTTCTCTTTCTGTTTTCTCATTATTAGTGTATAGGAATGCAAGGGATTTCTGTGTGTTGATTTTATATCCTGCAATTTTACGATAATCATTGATTAGTTTTGGGAATTTTCTGGTGGAGTCTTTAGGGTTTTCTATGTAGAGGATCACGTCTTCTGCAAACAGTGAGAATTTTACTTCTTCTTTTCCAATTTGGATTCCTTTTATTTCTTTTTATGCTCTGATTGCTGTGGCCAAAACTTTCAAGACTATTTTAAATAGTAATGGTGAAAGTGGGCACCCTTGTCTTGTTCCTGACTTTAGAGGAAATGCTTTCAATTTTTCACCATTGAGAATAATGTTTGCTGTGGGTTTGTCATATATAGCTTTTATTATTTTTGAGTTAGACTTTTCATTTTATAGGGCTTCCCTGGTTGCTCAGAAGGTTAAAAGTCTGCCTTCAGTGCAGGAGACCAGGGTTCAATCCCTGGGTCGGAAAGGTCCCCTGGAGAAAGAAATGGCAACCCAGTCCAATATTCTTGCCTGGAAAATCCCGTGGGTGTAGGAGCCTAGCAGGCTACAGTCCATGGGGTCGCAGAGTAGGACACAACTGAGCGACTTCACTTTCACTTTTCATTTTATCCAGATATATATCCTGGAGTGGGATTGCTGGATCATACGGTAGCTCTATTTCTAGTTTTTTAGGAACCTCTGTACTATTTTCCATAGTGGCTGCACCAGTTTGTATTCCCACCAGCAGTATAGGAGAGTTCCCTTTTTTCCATACCCTCTCCAACATTTATTAATTGTAGACTTTTTAATGATAGCCATTCTGACTGGTGTGAGGTGATACCTCATCATGATTTTCATCTGTATTTCTCTAATATTTAGTGATGTTGAGCATCTTTTCATGTGCCTGTTGGCCATCTGTATGTCTTCTTTGGAAAAATCTCTATTTAGATCAACAGATCCATATTTTTACATAATATATTACAATAAAAATCTAATAGTGTAATACAAACTAAGTTATATGTAGGATTTGTTCTAAGAGTGCTAGCATAGTTTAACACTAAATTTGCTAATCAAGTATATTACTATAATAATAGAAAAAATGCTAAAACACTGAGTATGGAAAATATTAATTGAATATATCTTCTGAGCTGTTCCCAATCTTTAGGGGCTTCCCTGGTGGCACAGATGGTAAAGAATCTTTGTGCAATGCAGGAGATGCAGGTTTAATCCCTAGGTTGGGAAGATCTCCTGGAGAAGGGAATGGCTACCCTCTCCAGTATTCTTGCCTGGAGAATCCCATAGCCAGAGGAGCCTGGCATAGTAGAGTCCATGAGATTATAAAGAGTCAGATACGACTGGGGAAAACCAGTAACCATAATAAACAAAATCTGTGTTCTTAATGCTTTTGTTTTACTGGAGGAGACAAATAATAATAAGCAAATGAGTAAAGTGCAGCATTATATTAAATAGGGGAAATATGAAAACAAATAATGGTAAACATGAAATCTATATTTGTAGAAGTGGATGGATGCTATTCTCTAATAATTAGTGATGTTGAACATCTTTTCATGTGTCTGATAGTCATCTGTATATCTTCTTTGGAAAAATGTTTAAATCTTCTGCACATTTATTATTATTATTTTGTATTGAGCTCATAGTTTTGTGAGAAGTTTATATATTTTGGAAAGTAACACCTCTCTGTTGCATTATTAGTAAATATTTTCTCCCATTCTATAAGTTGTCCTTTTATTTTATTGATAGTTTCCTTTACTGTGCAAAAACTTTCTAGCTTGATGGGATCCCATCTTTTATTTTTGTATTTTATTTATTTAGGTTTTGCCTTGAAAGACTGATCCAAGAAAATATTGCTTCCATTTATGTCAAGGAATGTTTTGCCTATGGAGTTTATGGTTTCATGTCTTTTCATTATTTTACATATGACTGTCCAGCTTTCTTTGTACCGCTTGCTGAAATCTGTTGTCTATTCTTGACTTCTTTGTTGTATGTTAATTGACCATAGGTGTATGGCTTTATTTTTGGGCTCAGTATCCTGTTCCATGGATTTATGTTTTTGTGTCAATACCATCTTGTTTGGATTACTATGGCTTTGTAATATAGCCTGAAGTCTGGAATGGTTATACTTCTAAATGTTCTTTTTCTCAATATTGCAATTCTGGGTCATTTGTAGTTCCAAATATATGTGGATTATTTTAGTTCTGTGGAAAAATGTCATAGATATTTGGATAGGGCTTGTGTTAAATCTGTAGATTGCTAACAACTGGAATGATGTTTGAAGTTGACTTTCCCCTAAAGCCTCTCAAACCCCAGCCCAGTCAACAGCTTGATTGAAACCTTGAAATATCCTGAGCAGGGCATCCACCTTAGAGAGGCATAAGGCCTTGATCAAGGAAATTATGAGAAATTAATGTGGGTTGTTCTAAGTCACTGGATTTGTTTGTTACACAGCAGTGGAAATCTAACATACTTATATACATATATCTAAAATACGTTTGTTTCCTTATTTAGTAGGAATTTCTAATGCATATTGTCTGTGATCATTAATTTCATGTATTAACCTGACTAAAACATGGAGTTCCCAGATATTTGATCAAATATTATTCTGAATATTTCTCTGAGAGTGTTTTTGGATAAGATAAACATTTAC
The DNA here is from genome assembly GCF_000754665.1 of Bison bison bison. Classification (NCBI taxonomy): domain Eukaryota; kingdom Metazoa; phylum Chordata; class Mammalia; order Artiodactyla; family Bovidae; genus Bison; species Bison bison. The sequence goes on along the minus strand of NW_011494919.1, from coordinate 4,577,777 downwards.
TCCAATCAGTTAAAGACCTGAATAGAAGCAAAAGACTGATTTTCCCCTGAGTAATACAGTTTCTACAACTAACCCTCTAATCTGAATATATTTAAAAATACTAATAACTGTTTCCAGTAGAAAAGAGAGAACCAATGATAGTGTATGGTGTGGAAATAAGAGATAGGCAACCTGCAACTGTTGGATATTCTTAATCAAACACTTATAAGAAGTGATGGATGACTGTGTGATACTTGGGAGTATTTTGTTAAACACACAAGTAATGAGACAATCAGGTTGCTTCTAATGTCACTGAACAAGAAAAGGTTGAGCTTAGGGATTCAAATTTCTCAGACTGCTGTATGAAAAGTCCTGAAGACTTTGGTGTATTCCCTGAAGGAGACTCATTTCTTGTAGCTGCAGGGCTAACTGCAAATCATACTCATCCCGCAGCTGACTGATATGCAATGCAGGTTGAATTCCCAGCTTCTCGGGATCTACTCTAAGAAATGGGTTCTTGATAGATAGAATGTGTACGTATGCAAAACTTTGATGAGGTTGGTGACACTGAGGCCCTAATTCTAATAAGTCTTTTTTAACATTACAAGCAGCTTTCACTTCCATTAGAAGTGGCCTCTCCCTGCACTGAGTAAGGAAACTGTAATGGCCCCTCCCTTTGGGGCAGTTGCCATAAAAGACAGTGCTGATCTCCTTAGCACCCACCTCACCATCCTTTTTTGCTTCTAGGCCTATAACTAGACTCAAGTTCCAGTGAGCCCTTAATAGTGAGACACAGATTGTGACCCAGAAGGTGTTTTGCACCGTAAAAGAACTACTTGAGCTTTCTAATTTATTCAGAAAACATTCCAGGGAGCATGTGTGGAGATGACTTTTAAGGAAGTGAGATAATGATGAAAGGAATATAAAATTGAGTCAGGCCAGATTTATTGATGGGCTCACAAAGCAGAAATTCTGTGTTACTGTTGCAGTTCAGGCGAGTAAAATGGCTACTTTTGGGGCTGGTTGGCTGAAATGTGGACCAGAAGATGGCTCAGAGTTAGTGAGTTGGAAATACAAGACTTGCCTTGCTGTAATGTAGAGGCAGGGATTCAGAAGCTCAGGGAGGTGGGAATGTTAGAATGAACTTGTCATTTAAGATTTACTCACACTTAGAGAGTCCCATTGGAGAAGGTGATGGCACCCCACTCCAGTACTTTTGCCTGGAAAATCCCATGGATGGAAGAGCCCGGTAGGCTGCAGTCCATGGGGTTGCTCAGAGTCGGACAGGACTGAGCGACTTCATTTTCACTTTTCACCTTCATGCATTGGAGAAGGAAATGGCAACCCACTCAAGTATTCTTGCCTGGAAAATCCCAGGGATGGGGGAGCCTGGTGGGCTGCCGTCTATGGGGTCGCACAGAGTCGGACACAACTGAAGCAACTTAGCAGCAGCAGCAGCAGCAGAG
>NW_011494919.1:4567346-4575197 GCF_000754665.1 Bison bison bison | reverse complement strand
ACTCAGACTCACGTCCATCGAGTCAGTGATGCCATCGAGCCATCTCATCCTCTGTTGCTCCCTTCTCCTCCTGCCCCCAATCCCTCCCAGCATCAGAGTCTTTTCCAATGAGTCAACTCTTTGCATGAGGTGGCCAAAGTACTGGACTTTCAGCTTCAGGATCATTCCTTCCAAAGAAATCCCAGGGCTGATCTCCTTCAGAATGGACTGGTTGGATCTCCTTGCAGTCCAAGAGACTCTCAAGAGTCTTCTCCAACACCACAGTTCAAAAGCATCCATTCTTCAGCGCTCAGCTTTCTTCACAGTCCAACTCGCACATCCATACATGACCACTGGAAAAACCATAGCCTTGACTAGATGGACCTCTGTAGGCAATGTAATGTCTCTGCTTTTGAATATGCTATCTAGGTTGGTCATAACTTTCCTTCCAAGGAGTAAGTGTCTTAATTTCGTGGCTGCAGTCACCATCTGCAGTGATTTTGGAGCCCCAAAAAATAAAGTCTGACACTGTTTCCACTGTTTCCCCATCTATTTGCCATGAAGTGATGGGACCAGATGCCATGATCTTCATTTTCTGAATGTTGAGCTTTAAGCCAAACTTTTCACTCTCCTCTTTCATTTTCATCAAGAGGCTTTTGAGTTCCTCTTCACTTTCTGCCATAAGGGTGGTGTCATCTGCATATCTGAAGTTATTGATATTTCTTCTGGCAATCATAAAAGTTTATGAAGTAATTATCAGACTCAGATTGTTAGATTTCTATTGATTTTTCACAAGATATGGAAGAAAAATAACAGCTAAAAATGCTTCTTCGTATTTCAGTCCATGCATGCATACCTACAACTGCCTCTTGATCCATAATATGGAAATAATAATCAATTTGATATGATATTGTGCTTGAATGGGATAAACTCATTTATAAATGAATTTTTTCAGTCTTAATATATTTAAAGTAATTTGTCTTACTTTAAACAAAGTAAATATTTATCCTCATTCATGCATTTACCATTTTTGCCTTCAACAAGTGAACACCAGTAAAAGAATATAGATATTTTAAAGGGTATATGTAGTCATTGACTATCATCCTAACCTTACTTGCTATCTTAATGCTATTTAATTTATTAAATCAATTTTTTCTCACTGTTTTATAACAATTCACATGACCCATTTCATGTCACATTTATTTCAAATACATGCCATTTTCTGCACATCTTCTTTCAACTTTTGGTTACTGTCTACATTTTTAGTCCAACTTAAATATTGAGCACTTTTACAAAATATTTGGAATATTAAAGCATGGAATTAAGTGCTACATATAGTATTGTTTTGCTGGAGCAGCCCTGAAGAGATAACCCACGTCCAAGGAAAAAGAAACCCAAGACAGATGGTAGACACTGAGAGAGGGCATCAGAAGGCAGACAGACTGAAAGCACAATCACAGAAAAATGACCAATCTAATCATATGGACCACAGCCTTGTCTAACTCAATGAAATGAAGCCACGCCCTGTGGGACCACCCAAGACTGATAGGTCATGGTGGAGAGGTCTGACAGAATGAGGTGCACTGAAGAAGGGAATGTCAAACCACTTCAGTATTCCTGCCTTGAGAACCCATGAACAGTATAAAGAGGCAAAAAGATACAATACTGAAAGATAAACTCCCCAGGTCACAGAAAGATGAACTCCCCAGGTCGGTAGGTGCCCAATGCGCTACTGGAGATCAGTGGAGAAATAACTCCAGAAAGAATGAAGGGATGGAGCTAAAGCAAAAACAATACCCGGTTGTGGATGGTACTGGTGATAGAAGCAAGGTCTCATGCTATAAAGAGCAATATTGCATAGGAACCTGGAATGTTAGGTCCATGAATCAAGGCAAATTGGAAGTGGTCAAACAGGAGATGGCAAGAGTGAATGTCGGCATTCTTGGAATCAGCAAACTAAAATGGACTGGAATGGGTGAATTTAACTCAGATCACCATTATGTCTACTACTGTGGGCAGGAATCCCTTAGAGGAAACAGAGTAGCAATCATAGTCAACAAACGAGTCTGAAATGCAGTACTTGGAGACAATCTCAAAAATGACAGAAAGATCTCTCTGTTCGTTTCCAAAGCAAACCATTCAATATCATGGTAATCGAAGTCTCTGCCCTGACGAGTAATGCTGAAGAAGCTGAAGTTGAACAGTTCTATGAAGACCTACAAGACCTGCTAGAACTAACACCCCCAAAATGTGTCCTTTTCATTATAGGGGACTGGAATGCAAAAGTAGGAAGTCAAGAAACACCTGGCTGCTACTACTGCTGCTGCTAAGTCGCTTCAGTCGTGTCTGACTCTGTGCGACCCCATAGACAGCAGCAAATTTGGCCTTGGAATACAGAATAAAACTGGGCAAAGGCTCATAGAGTCTTGCCAAGAGAATGCACTGGTCATAGCAAACACCCTCTTCCAACAATACAAGAGAAGACTGTACATATAGACTTCACCAGATGCCCAACACTGAAATCAGATTGATTATACTCTTTGCAGCCAAAGATGGAGACGCTCTATACAGTCAGCAAAAACAAAACTGGGAGCTGACTGTGGCTCAGACCATGACCTCCTTATTGCAAAATTCAGACCTAAATTGAAGAAAGTGGGGAAAACCAGTAGACTATTCAGGTATGACCTAAATCAAATCCCTTATGATTATACAGTAGAAGTGAGAAGTAGGTTTATGGGATTAGATCTGATAGACAGAGTGCCTGATGGACTGTGGATGGAGGTTTGTGACATTGTACAGGAGACAGGGATCAAGACCATCCCCAAGAAAAAGAAATGCAAAAAAGCAAAATGGCTGTCTGAGGAGGCCTTACAAATAGCTATGAAAAGAAGAGAAGTGAAAAACAAAGGAAAAAAGAAAAGATATACCCATTTGAATGCAGAGGGTCCAAAGAATAGCAAGGAGAGATGAGAAAGCCTTCCTCAGCTATCAATACAAAGAAATAGAGTAAAACAGTAGAATGAGAAAGATTAGAGAGCTCCTCAAGAAAATTAGAGATACCAATGGAATATTTCATGCAAAGATTTGTTCAATAAAGTACAGAAATGCTATGGACCTAACAGAAGCAGAAGATATTAGGAAGAGGTGGCAGGAATACACAGAAGAACTGTACAGAAAAGATCTTCATGACCCAGATAATCATGATGGTGTGATCACTCACTTAGAGCCAGACATCCTGAAATGTGAAGTCAAGTGAGCCTTAGAAAGCATCACTACAAACAAGGTTAGTGGAGGTGATGGAATTCCAGTTGAGCTATTTCAAATCCTAAAAGATAATGCTGTAAAGGTGTTGCCCTTGATATTTCAGCAAATTTGGAAAACTTAGCAGTGGCAACAGGACTGGAAAAGGTCAGTTTTCATTCCAATCCCAAAGAAAGGCAATGCCAAAGAATGCTCAAACTACCGCACAATTTCACTCATCTCACATGCTTGTAAAGTAATGCTGAAAATTCTCCAAGCCAGGTTTCAGCACTGGTGAACCATGAACTTCCAGATGTTCAAGCTGGTTTTAGAAAAGGCAGAGGAACCAGAGATCAAATTGCCAACATCCGATGGATCATCAAAAAAGCAAGAGAGTTCCATAAATACATCTATTTTTGCTTTATTGACTATGCCAAAGCCTTTGTGTGGGTCACAATAAACTGTGGAAAATTCTTCAAGAAATGGGTATACCAGACCACCTGGCCTGCCTCTTGAGAAACCTATATTCAGGTTAGAAAGCAACAGTTAGAACTGGACATGGAACAACAGACTGGTTCCAAATAGGAAAAGAAAAAAAAAAAAAAATCACTGCAGATGGTGATTTCAGCCATGAAACTGAAAAATGCTTACTCCTTGGAAGGAAAGTTTTGACCAACCTAGACAGTATATTAAAAATCAGAGACATTGCGTTGCCAACAAAGGTCTGTCTAGTAAAGGCTATGTTTTTTCCAGTAGTCATGTATGGATGTGAGAGTTGGACTATGGAGAAAGCTGAGCACTGAAGAATTGATGCTTTTGAACTGTGTTGTTGGGGAAGACTCTTAAGAGTCCCTTGGACTGCAAGGAGATCCAACCAGTCCATCCTAAAGAGATCAGTTCTGGGTATTCATTGGAAGGACTGATGCTGAAGCTGAAACTCCAATACTTTGGCCACCTGATGCGAAGAGCTGACTCATTTGAAAAGACCCTGATGCTGGGAAAGATTGAGGGCAGGAGGAGAAGGGGACGACAGAGGATTGGATGGTTGGATGGCATCACTGACTCAATGGACATGAGTTTGAGTGAACTCCAGGAGTTGGTGATGGACAGGGAGGCCTGGTGTGCTGCAGTTCATGGGGCCTCAAAGAGTCGGACACAGCTGAGTGACTGAACTGACAGTATTGCTCAGTTGGTCAGTCATGCCTGACTCTTCATGACCTCATGTACTGTAGCCTGTGAGACTCCTCTGTCCCTTAGATTTTCTGTGCAAGAATCCTGAAGTGGGTTTCCATTTCCTTTTCCACGGGAACTTCCTAACCCAGGGATTGAACCCACTTCTCTCCACCTCGTCCATCAGCCACCTGAGAAGCCCACTGCTGCTGCTGCTGCGTCACTTCAGTCGTGTGCGACTCTGTGCGACCCCGTAGACGGCAGCCCACCAGGCTTCCTGTCCCTGTGATTCTCCAGGAAAGAACACTGGAGTGGGTTGCCATTTCCTTCTCCAATGCGTGAAAGTGAAAAGTGAAAGTGAAGTCGCTCAGTCGTGTCTGACTCTAGTGACCCCATGGACTGCAGCCTATCAGGCTCCTTCGTCCATGGGATTTTCTAGGCAAAAGTACTGGAGTGGGGTGCCATTGCCTTCTCTGGAGAAGCCCACATATAGTATTAAAGAATAAGTTTTCTAACAGTGAAAATTATTTTACTTGATTGTAATGAATTACACATAAGAATCAGTTACCTTCTAAAATGATGTAAAATAGTGTTTATTATCACAGACGAACATATCAAATGCCTTGTCCTTCAAAACTGTGTCTATAAGCATTCAAAAAGATGCATTATGTTCATTGGCAAGCAAAATAAGTGTCCTTGAAATCCTGCAGCCTTCACTATAGTTCAACTCACTTGACACATTGCTAACCTATCAGATAATTAAATGGAAACTTAAGCACCAAATATTAAAAGCAACTTTTTGTAATAGGTTCATTGAATATATATAAAACACCAAGTCCATGAAATAGAAAATAAACATGGTCTTCAAGGATAGGAAGGATAATATGTGAAACATAAGGTGCTATCTGCCAAGTAATCTGGATTTTGTAGGCAGTTGTCAAATATGATTAATTGTGAGTTCTGGGGAGAGCCAGTACACAGCGGCCTTCGTTAGATCCAGAAATTTGCTGTGCCCTTCACTTATAGTTAGGATGAACCTGCTTACGTATTTGGCTTGTTCTGCATTGCATATATATTAGGAACCTCATATAGAGATACAGTGAGTTAAGTTATCTTTCCCATAGGAAAGCAGAAACAATAGGACCGGGATCAGAGGTTTAGAAACAGCCATTCACATCTTCAGCGATCTCAAACTTATTTTCCAAAGGAGATAATTCCACACTGATTCAATAGTTTAAAAGGATAGGCACCATGAAGTGGTTTTTTTTGTTTGTTTTTTGTTTTTTCTTTTCTGAACAGACTTCAGGAAAACAAGCTGCAATGAGATATAATTCAAGTGCTAAAAGAATCAGAAAACTTATGTTGGAGGGAAACTTCAGATCAGTTAAGTATAAAACATAAGGTATGCCCTTGATGCAAACTGTCTCAGCTTCATTGGGGGTCAGTGTGGGTTCCTGGGTATTCTCTTAAGAATTCAGGCACAGTTCACAGGCATCTGCTTTAACACTCTCCTATGATATTTGAAAACTCTTCTCACTTGTTAACTCTTTTTAAAAGTACACCTATGAAACATTACAGGGACGTCTATGGATGTATGTGTCCGTACTTAATTTTAAACCTTAATTGAACAAGGAGAGAAATTGTTGCTGTGCATAGATGGAAACCATGTTGCTGATAGGCAAAGTGACTTTGTGTTCCAGCTGTTCCGTGTGCTCTCTGTGATTTGGGACAACATGCTTAAATATTTGAATCTCTTTTGAAAACCCTATAAGATGAGGCAGTATCTAAACCACAGGTTAATTTAGAGACATAATTATACACAGTACACAGTAGCCAGCATGATTCCTAGGAGATATAAGCTCACAATAAATGTTATTGACTTCATTTGTAATATTTTATTGCTATTATTTATTGCTATTATTTCAATTTCTGCACTCTAAACAATTTCTAAGAATTCATTTTCTTACTTTCAGTAGCTCCCCTCCTTTCTAATAAAAATGATAAAAAAAATGTTCAAGAACAGGGTTAGAAAATGTGTTTGGGGTAATACATACTTGAGCAATTAGAAGTGATGAATTCTTTACTTGCAGACGATTACTAGTAACTCCATGTGGCGAGGGTTATGTGGAAGTGCCAGCAGAGATGGGTCAGGCATTTCTCTGTTCTCTGGAAGGTTATTCAGTCCCAGGAGTTCATGCCAGTCAGCAGGTTACCTTACCCTCTTGGTGCCAGTTTGAGTCATCCCGTGGGGAGCCCTTGTGGGAGATCAAATACAGGAGAGGAACATTAGTAGTATATGTATTCCCCAGCTCCTAGCCTGGACGTTCTCCCTTAGATGGCTTGACCCTCCAGAGAATTTCACTACTCTTTTACAAGGTGACTGACACCATGCAACTCAGTCCCTCTGGGTTCTGGTCATTTCTCTCTTTTCTTGTCCTTCAGACTCTGGATTGTTGCCTCCTTAACCTTTGGGGTTCTCCTACACACAGCTTTTATAGAATCTTTTAATCATTTTCAATTACTGCTTTACAAAATAGCACAAACTTAGTGGTTTAAACAATACAAATTCATACTTTTCCAGAAAAATAAATGACCCAATCAAAAAATGGGCCAAAGAACTTCTCCAAAGAAGACATACAGATGGCTAACAAACACATGAAAAGTTGCTCAACATCACTCATTATCAGAGAAATGCAAATCAAAACCACTATGAGGTACCATTTCATGCCAGTCAGAATGGCTGCAATCCGAAAGTCTACAAGCAATAAATACTGGAGAGGATGTGGAGAAAAGGGAACCCTCTTACACTGTTGGTGGGAATGCAAACTAGTACAGCCACTGTGGAGAACAGTGTGGAGATTCCTTAAAAAACTGGAAATAGAACTGCCTTGCTGCTGCTGCTGCTGCTAGTCACTTCAGTCATGTTCAACTCTGTGTGACCCCATAGACGGCAGCCCACCAGGCTACCCCGTCCCTGGGATTTTCCAGGCAAGAGTACTGGAGTGGGTTGCCATTTCCTTCTCCAATGCATGAAAGTGAAAAGTGAAAGTAAAGTTACTCAGTCGTGTCCGACCCTCAGCAACCCAATGGACTGCAGCCTTCCAGGCTCCTCCATCCATGGGATTCTCCAGGCAGGAGTACCGGAGTAGGGTGCCATTGTGTTCTCTGTAGAACTGCCTTATGACCCAGCAATCCCACTCCTGGGCATACACACAGAGGAACCAGAACTGAAAGAGACACGTGTACCCCAATATTCATCACAGCACTGTTTACAATAGCCAGGACATGGAAGCAACCTAGATGTCCATCAGCAGATGAATGGAAAACAAAGCTGTGGTACATATACACAATGGAGTATTACTCAGCCATTAAGAAGAATACATTTGAATCAGTTCTAATGAGGTGGATGAAACTGGAGCCTATTATACAGAGTGAAGTAAGCCAGAAAGAAAAACACCAGTA
>NW_011494919.1:4534464-4567246 GCF_000754665.1 Bison bison bison | reverse complement strand
GAGACGGCAAAAGAGACACTGATGTATAGAAAAGTCTTTTGGACTCTGTGGGAGAGGGAGAGGGTGGGATGATTTGGGATAATGGCATTGAAACATGTATAATATCATGTATGAAACGAGTCGCCAGTCCAGGTTCGATGCACGATACTGGATGCTTGGGGCTGGTGCACTGGGACGACCCAGAGGGATGGTATGGGGAGGGAGGAGGGAGGAGGGTTCAGGATGGGGAACACATGTATACCTGTGGTGAACTCATGTTGATATATAGCAAAATCAATACAATATTGTAAAGTTAAAAAATTAAATTAAAAAAAATTCACAATTTAAAGTCCTGTAGGTCTGAACTCCTGAAATCCAGGTTCAGCAGGTCACTTTCCTAGCAGATGTTTTAGGGAAACATCTGTTTTCTTGTCTTTTTCAGCTTCTAGAAGCTGCCTGCATTCCTTGGCTCATAACTCTCTGTTACTTTGACATTTGCTCTCTCAACACATCTCCATCTCTGACTCTCCTGTATGGTTTAGGCTCATTTTATTCTGAGTATTATATGCTCCAGTTATCATGAGTTCCGCGCACCCCCCGCCCCGCCCAGCCAGTCATACTGCATATATCTCTCAGAAGAATATCCCTAAAGTAAAACTATTTTTTTCAAGTGTTAAAAATAAACCTAGCATCCCAAATCCTTAGATTGGTATTCTAAGCTAACTCATTTTACGCAGCTGTGTCAACATTACAGTTACTTTAGCAAATACTTTTAATACAGAATTCTATTTTCCAGAAATTTGGATTTTATTGAGAATATAAGGCCTTCCTATCTCTGTAATCTTATTTATTTTTGCTAATTTTTGTATTGTTTTTAAGATTCAATTTTAGTACCATCTCAGATCAATTCAGATAGAAGGGAATCCTCTGTCTTCTAAATTTCTGTAGGAATTAGGCATCATTTGAGTTTTTTTATCACAATTCAAAATATAGTTGTTTCTATTTTTATGTGTATACCTAGATTTCAAATTACAGAATCTTTGTACAGTTAAGTTATATATATATCTCTCTCTTACTATAGAACATAGAGGATACATGCAGTTCTTACATAGTTTTATTTTCTCCAAGGTTCTTTGCTATTTTATGAGTACTAAAGTAGGAATTCCCCAGATGGCTCAGTGGTAAAGAACCTGCCTGCCCATGCAAGAGACACAGGTTCAATTTCTGGATTAGAAAGATCCCCTGGAGAAGGAAGTGACAACCCATTCCAGTTTCTTGCCTGGAAAATCGCATGGACAGAGGAGCCTGGTAGGTTATTGTCCATGGGGTTGCAAAAGAGTCACACATGACTGACTAAACAGCAACAAAGTAGGAATTCTGAGAAAGGTGCTGCATATCATAGTGTATACAATATTTTACTGTATTGTGTTGAATTTTCTTATATAATGATTTTTTTTCAATACGAACTTTAAACTGGGAGTTTTTTTCTATTACTATTTAATTGCTTGAAGTTCATCAATTGAATCATGATTATCTGGCCTAATTGATAGCAGAAGAAATCATGCAAAAACTAATAAGACCTCAATTAATAAATGTGAAATTCATATTGTGCCTCCATATGGGTGACTCTTATCTTACACATGGAAGATGCTTAGCAGAAAAAGCTTAAGGTATTTTGAGTAATGATAAAGTCTTGAATTACCCAGCTTGGTATTGATTCTGGTTTTGCTAAACAGTATATTACCTTGTTATGTGATGTAGTATTGTAAGTGCTAATTTATTATTTATACCTAGGATTTTTGAAGACTGAATTACACATAGGTTTGGTGAGAGAATATGGAAAGTGACTATTTCAATATTCAGTAAACTTATGTTTTAACAATATCTTAACAGCAGGTGGTAACGGTTTAGTCACTAAGTCGTGTCCAACTCTTGCAACCCCATGGACTATAGCCTGCTAGGCTCCTCTGTCCATGGTATTCTCCAGGCAAGAATACTGGAGTGGTTTGGTGTTTTCTTCTCCAGGGGATCTTCCCAACCCAGGAATTGAACCCAGATTTCCTGCATTGCAGGGAGATTCTTTACTGACTGAACTATAAGGGAATTATACCAAACTACAAATCTGATTTTCAGGACTATATACAAAATCTGTCACCAGAGCCTAAGAAACTTGAGCCTAAGAAATATGTGATATAACTTAGAATGGGAAGAAAAGGCATCATGTAAATATTTTTATGGAACACCAGATTTGTTGCAATTGCTGTGGTGGCTTTGTGTGTAAATAAAGGACCGAAGTCCAATTTTGTCTACTTGGAATCAACAGTAAAAATCACATGTTGATCACACTGGAGAGAGATTTCCTTCCCCATCAAAAGAACCTATTTTGATATTAAAGTTCTCACATCAGATCTGAACCACTTTCTCTCCTTCATGTATCTCCTCCTCTGTTCAAAAAATACTCCTGTCATAGATCTCAAAGAAATAATGTTTCATCTGAAGCAGAATATATTATATAAGAAACTTCATTATTTTAGGAGAAAATTAGTTTCGCATAGTAAATGATGTTAACAAGAAACTAAAAGGATCATATTGTACCTACCCAGTTTTTCAGGCTTCTCTAATAAATAGTCTTCTAAAATTATTATTTATTCAAAAACCATATTTCTTCTATAAACATTTCTTTATAAGCACCAGGCTATTTTCAATTTTGTCTGAATAACTATTGGCCTACCTAGTCTAAATAATTTGCCAGTGAATACATTGTAACCTAAATATTATAGAACACAATAAATTACAATGGCTTCTGTCACAATACAAGGTAAATGTTTCAACCCATTTTCATCCAATTTGGTAACTTCCTGAAGCAGTTGTTGACAAAAATAGCACATGTGAAAGGAAGCTTACCCTTTAGACCTCTGCTGCAATCAAAAGAACACAACTATTTAACAAGGGAAGAATTACAGTTTGAACAGCAGTGCTCTGTCTGGGGGGAATTCTGGTATTGCTCATGAAGGATATTCAGGGAGACAGCTATAAAAACACAGTCGACTGAAGTCTGTAAATTAATTTAGCAATTGCTATGACAAAGCTACAGGCAGACAACTAGCTAATAAAATGTGTCAATCATGGAGCCTTTAAATAAAGGTAGGAGAGAGCCGTTATTGTAGACTTTAATGGTGCTGCAATATTTAATCTTTTCTTCCAGACATGACCTTGTATAATAAATCCCAGGTTGTTTTCTGGGAAAGGAGAACTTATTGCAAGTACACAACTGTCATATTTCCAATATCTTTCTTTTACCTGTATGTAAGATGTTTTTTGGATTCTTAAATTACGTTAAGATGGTAATAAAACCATTAGTTTTATTTTCTTTATGGAGAGATAGAAGTACACACATTAAGCAGAGGATATGAACAAAGTCAAACTTTCAGCAAGCTATATTAAATATAATTTCCTCTATAAAAATATGTATCCACTTAGGAATGAATAACTATAAATTTTAAAAAGTGGATTAAATGTCCCAGGATATTGATTTACCAATTTAACAAAATAAGTATAAATATATGCTTTGTTTCCACGTCAATAAAATGTTATAATTAAGTTATGACCTAATATTTTTAATCAAATTAAGTTTTATATTCCAATAAATATTATAATTATAACACAGAAAATAAAGCTGCCACCTAAAAATTATACTTTAAAATAGTCCTATTAAACTAAAAATATTTAGAATAATTTTAAATATACCAAATACACATGCACACATAAATAGATACATACACATACAAAATATATATGTGTGTGTGTATATACATATATATATATATGTGTGTGTGTGTGTGTGTGTGAAACACAAACTTTAGAAATACTCTTAGGAAGTTTTAATTAGTAAAGAGAAGTATTTGCCTTATAGAGATTCTTTTGATTTTTATACCAGAAAATATGTCCTTTTGAAGCAGCTTTGTTTTTTCAACTCTGGATCTTTGCCTTTCACAGTTGGAAAGTAAATACATTGAAGTAAATGTATTTAATCTCATTGCATACTAGGGCTTCAGTTATCTTTATCATATTCACATCACAGATCAACCTATTTTTCCTGGTCCAGTGCATCCAGGGCCACTTGGTGTATCTTTGTACATCTCAGAGTGTTATCAATCTTTCTGTTGATGTATGCCACTTCCTCTACATTCTTTATGTCAGCTATATTATCATCTGGGCAGAGGTGCTTTTGAATGTCCATTGTCCTTATTGTAGACATTAAGCTAAAGGTAGTTAATATATATTCTGACTTACAGCTCTAGAAAGCAAGACTACTGCTTGTTCTCTGCTGAATTGTCACCCTATGCCACTTTAGTAGCTGTTATTGAATAGTGTAATGAATATGTGTCTCTTTGGCTTGTTGGATTGCAATGTATGTGTTCACGCATATGTGTCTCTTTGTGTGTATATGTATGTGTGTGTATACATACTGTATATATTATATAACAAATAAAGCATATACCATATATATATATAAAACCTTATCTCTTAATATTTATTGTTTGCTAATTTTTAATTTAGTTTTAAGGATGTAGCTATAGTAAGAGAATATATAAATGATAATCAATAGAGGAAGGAGTTTTTACTACCTAATGTTAATGGCCTTAAAACTCTCCTTAGAGCTGGCTTTTTGCCCTGTGTGTTTCTAATTCGTACTTATACATGTAATTGTGTGTAGCTAAAGACTGCCAATTTAAGATATCATCACCTTTAATGAAAAACATACATTAATGCTCCTCTTTTATTTTCTTATTTTACTAAGCTGGTGAGATTCATCATTTAATTGTTTTCTTACTGTGAATGCACACCATACCCAATGAAGTGATGAAATGTAAACTCTAAAATACAAACTTTCTCTTTTTCTTTTTTTCATAGACAGCAGGAGAGTGTTGCAGTTGAACTCTTGACCTCTGAAGTCCAACTGCTTAACATTCACTGGGAATATAGTCAAAGGGATAAAAAATGACCACAGACACCTTATAGACTGAGAGTCCCCCACTCTGATTAAAAATATGAATAATGAGAAGGAGACAGTCATGAGGAGATTTAGTATTAGATTTTTCTAAAAGGAGGAGACCACAACAGATGTAAAGACCACAGAAAGAAAATAACCTAGGTGTGTATGAACATCAGGAAGAGGTTCATAGGCTATCATTTGGTGCATGAGGAGCAGAACTAGAAGGTGAAGTGGCAGAATGAGTCAGGGACCCTCTCTGTACTGTCATCTAGCTGTAAGAAGTTTGGATTTTATTTCCAGGAAGTGGCCTGCAGCTAGAGGGTTTTTAAGAAAGAAAATAGCATAATCTGATTTGTGTGGTAAAATTTCACACTGACTGCTACGTGGAGAACGGATTGTTGGAGTGGAAATGAGAAGGCAAAGACAAGCATTAAGAACCGGTTCCAGTTATTCCCTTGTAAGGGAGTGGTGTCTTGGTTAGAAAGTCAGAGGATATATTTGGAAACATCAATTTACTTGAGAACATTGCTCCAGAAGAAAATACCATCTGTAATTTGATTAGTGTTTGATGCTAATTAATGATTTACAGCATGGTCTTGATGCACAGGATCTTCCCTGGTTGCTCAGATGGTAACGTGTCTGCCTACAATGAGGGAGACCTGGATTCAATCCCTGGGTTGGGAAGATCTCCTGGAGAAGGAAATGGCAACCCACTCCAGTATTCTTGCCTGGAAAATCCCATGGACGGAGGAGCCTGGTGGGCTATACTCCACGGGGTAGCAAAGAGTCGGACACGACTGAGCGACTTCACTTCATTAGTGTATTAGACTGTGGCTGTGTGACATCATGTCAAATATCTAAGATTTGAATGGCATAATATATAGGATTTTATATTTTCTCCCTCAGTCTGCTTCCTTCCACAAACAGAATGATATATTTTCACCACTGAAATATGTAGTGGCAGCTGCAACCAGTTTGAAAGTTTCAGCAGTCCTGGGAGGAATGGGAAAGCAGAACTTTGGAGAATAAACTGAAATGCACTGTCTTCTCACAAAGTTATAAGATTGTAGGGCAAAAAAAAAAATTGTCATTTCTTATTGGAGCAGTAGGTTACCGATGTTTAAATTATGTTTCCAAAGGATGTGTGTTAAAATCCTACAGGTAATATTGATTTGGATATAATTTTAATAATAATATTGATATTATTGTAAGTGAATAAAAACATTTATTCACCCATAACATTTCTTAAGAAAAACAGAATGTGATCGTGCTGTTTGTTTCCAAAGACATTTATTGAGCATTTATTAAATAACAGCGCTAGATGGTGTCCTCAAGGATTTAACAGTTCTTTTGCGGAATATAGGCATGTAAGATGATCTTTTGAATATAATATAGAAAGTGATCTAAAAAATAGAGGAAGGTACAAGAGTAGCCCATGGCACAGCATTGAGACAGTTGTTCCAATATCCACTGTCAGTGGGGACTTGGTAGAGGACATGGTGCCTGAGTTGATTCTTGAAGTAAAGAGCAAGGGTTTAGCAGGTAACAATAATGTGATCACCAACCTAGAGTCAGACATCCTGGAGTACGAAGTCAAGTGGCCTCAGGAAGCATCACTATGAACAAAGCTAGGGGAGGTAATAGAATTCCAAAGCTAGGGGAGGTAACAAAGCTTTGACCTATTTCAGATTCTAAAAGATGACTCTGTGAAAGTGCTGCACTCAATCGGCCAACAGATTTGGAAAACTCAGCAGTGGCCACAGGACTGGAAAAGTTCAGTTTTCATTCCAGTCCCAAAGAAAGGCAATGCCAAAGAATGCTCAAACTACTTCACAATTGCACTCATCTCACATGCTAGCAAAGGAATGCTCAAAATTCTCCAACTCAGGCTTCAGCAATATGTGAAGCATGAACTTCCAGATATTCAAGCTGGTTTTAGAAAGGCAGAGGAACCAGAGACCAAATTGCCAACATTTGCTGGATCATCAAAAAAAGCAAGAGAGTTCCAGAAAAACATCTACTTCTGGTTTATTGACTATGCCAAAGCCTTTGACTGTGTGGACCACAACAAACTGTGGAAAATTCTTAAAGAGATGAGAATACCAGATGGTGTGACCTGCCTCTTGAGAAGTCTGTATGCAAGTCAGGAAGCCACGGTTAGAACTGGACATGGAGCAACAGACTGGTTCCAGATCAGGATAGGAATATGTCAAGGCTGTATATTGTCACCCTGCATATTTAACTTATATGCAGAGTATATCATGTGAAATGCTGGGCTGGATGAAGCACAAGCTGCAATCAAAATTGCCAGGAGAAATATCAATAACCTCAGATATGCAGAAGACACGACCCTTATGGAAGAAAGCAAAAAAGAATTAAAGAGTCTCTTGATGAAAGTGAAAAGGCAAGTGAAAAAGTTGGCTTAAAACTCAATATTCAGAAAACTCGGATCATGGCATCTGGTCCCATCTCTTCAGGGCAGATAGTTGGGGAAACAATGGAAACAATGACAGACTTTATTTTCTTGGGCTCCCAAACCACTGCAGATTGTGACTGCAGCCATGAAATTAAAAGATGGTTGTTCTATAGAAGAAAAGTTATGGCTAACCTGGATAGCATATTGAAAATCAGAGACATAACTTTGCCAACAAAGGTTCATCTAGTCCATCTAGTCAAAGCTATGGTTTTTTCTAGTAATCATGTATGGATGTGAGAGTTGGACTATAAAGAAAGCTGAGCACTGAAGAATTGATGCTTTTGAACGATGGTGTTGGAGAAGATTCTACAGAGTCCCTTGTACTGCAAGGAGATCAAACCAGTCAATCCTAAAGGAAATCAGTCTTGAATATTCATTGGAAGGACTGATGTTGAAGCTGAAACTCCAATACTTTGGCCACCTGATGAGAGGAACTGACTCATTTGAAAAGACCATGATGCTGGGAAAGATTGAGGGTGGGAGGAAAAGGGGATGGCAGAGGGTGGGATGGTTGGATGGCATCACCAACTCAATGGACATGAGTCTGAGTAAACTCCTGGAGTTGGTTGTGGACAGGGAGCCCTAGCGAGCTGCAGTCCATGGAGTCGCAAAGAGTTGGACACGACTGAGTGACTGACCTGAACTGAACTGATAGCAGGTAAAGAAAAAAGGTAAGGGCTTCCCTGCAAGAGGGCAGCAGAAGTGAAAGAAGGGTGACCTAAAAAATATGTTGTATAAAATAAAATGATAAATAATTACATAACATCACAGAATGCTGTGCAGCAGTGAGATTTGATGCTATGAAAGTATCTGAGAAACAATTTGTATTCAGTGATTTCATTCTGTTTGTGTTAGGGATTCTCTGAAGAGTTATATGCAGGTGAAGTTTCAAGGATATATTAATATGTACCCTTAGAGAAAAATTTAAATTGTTTTATCATTGAGTAATGCTTTTACATATAATTTGCATTATATTAATTATGGCCATATCTATACAGAAGCATGGAACATATATATTTAATAATAATGACTGAAGTATATATGTGTTGTTGTTGTTCAGTCACTCAATTGTGTCCAGCTCTTTGCAACCCCATAGACTGCAACACGCGAGGCTTCCCTGTTCTTCACCATCTCCCATAGGTTTCTCCACCTCATGTCCATTGAGTTGGTGATGCAGTCCAACCATCATAACTTCTGTCACCTCTTCTCTTCCTGCCTTCAGTTTTTCACAGAGTCAGGGTCTTCTTTAGTGAGTCAGCTCTTCTCATCAGGTGGCCAAAGTATTGCAGCTTCAACTTCAACATCAGTCCTTCCAATGAATATTCAAGATGGATTTCCTTTAGGATTGAGAGGTTTGGTCTTCTTGTACTCTAAGGGACTCTCAGGAGTTTTCTCCCGCACCATAGTTCAAAAGCATCAGTTCTTTGGCAGTCAGCCTTCTTTGTGTTCCAACTCTCACATCCATACATGACTACTGGAAAAACCACACCTTTGACTACATGGATCTTTGTCAGAAAAGTAATGTCTCTGCTTTTTATTATGCTGTCAAGGTTCGTCATAGCTTTTCTTCCATGGAGCAAGTGTCTTATAATTTCACAGCTTCATCCACCCTCTACAGTGATTTTGGAGCCCAATAAAATAAAGTCTCTCACTGTTTATGTTGTTTCCCAATATATTGGCCGTGAAGTGATGGGACCAGATACCATAATCTTTGTTTTTTGAATGTTGAGTTTTAAGTCAGCTTTTTCACTCTCCTCTTTCACATTCATCATGAGACTCTTTAGTTCCTCTTCGCTTTCTACCATAACTGTGGTGTCATCTGCATGTCTGAGGTTATTGGTATTTCTCCCAGCAGTCTTGATTCCAGCTTGTGCTTCATCCATCCCAGCATTTTGCATGATGTTCTCTGCATATAAGTTAAATAAGCAGGGTGACAATACACAGCCTTGTATACATGTATTAACATATAAACTTATGTGTCTATATGTGTGTGTGTGTGTAAATATATACACATACATAGACATATGGACTTCTCAGGTAGCACTGGTGGTAAAGAACCCACCTACAGTGCAGGAGCCACAGGAGATACAGGTTCGATTTCTGGGTCAGGACGGTCCCCTGCGGGACGGCATGGCACCCTACTCCAATATTCTTGCCTGGAGAGTTCCATGGACAAAGGAGCCTGGTGGGGTCCATGGGGTCGCAAAGAGTAGGACATGACTGAAGTGACTTAGCACGCACACATGCATAAGTTCAGTTGCTCAGTCATGTCCAATTCTTTGCGACCCCATGGAGTGCAGCCCACCAGGCTCCTTTATATACATATAGATACATGCATATATATATATATATATATATATATATACATTTTTTAAAAAATTATAAGTTGATACTGAACTCTGCCCAACATTCTTTATATATCTTATTTATGTCTCCATATAACATTGTAGTGTTTTATACTATTCATAGCTGCCAAAGATGTTTCTTAAATATGTATAAACTATGGTTAAAGACAATTAGCTATAAAATGCTAGAGACAGGATCCCTGCTTTTTCCAAGTCTACTCTTTCTAAGTCTAGCATTTGATATTCTTTGGATTATTAATTTACCAAACATTCAGTAGCAATATTTAGTGTATGTTTGTTAGAGCTGCTGTAGCACAAATGGTAATTTCATCAGTGAAACTTCCATAGGACAGAGTTAAACAGGCAAGTAAGACTTTACCAAAGACTATTGCAATGGGGATGAGAGATTGCACTCAGTTCTGTTGAAACAAAAGGCAGGAGAGTTTTCCACACCAGAGTGAGCTAGTGGAAAGGTACTAGAATGGAGTAGAGGGTGGGTTAATGAACATATTTCGGTTATCAGTGTTTGTCAGTTGGTGCTTTCTATATTCTGGCTCCTAATCCCCCACAGAGATGGGGGATGTTGGAACCTGCCTTTCTACTTGGTGCTTACACTACAGAAGGGTGGCTCCCAGGTCCTTGAGAAAGATATTCCTGGTTTGTGAAAATGGCAAGAAGAGGGAGGAAGATTTATGTCTCAAAGGCATAGAGAAGGAATCCATAATTGCAAGTTTTCTAAAGTAAGTGTGCTAAGATAAGGAAACTCAGGGGCCTGTGGTCAGGAAGAAACCTGCCTAAACTTAGTCAGCTGAGGAGAAACTTACAGACTATTGTTCAGCTTAAATAGACTTCCCTCAGGTCAAAGTTCTAGAGGCTAGACGTGTGAGATCCAGGGCTTAGTAGAATTGGCTCCTTTTAGGGCTGTGATGGAGAATCTCCTCCAGACCTTTCTCTTAGGTGTTTTGCTAGCAGTCTGGCGTTTCAAAGATTCTGAGCACTACCCTGATCTCTGTCTTCATCTTCACATAGTGTTCTTTCTGTGCATTTATGTGCAAGTTTATGCTTTTTAACAAGGACACTAAACTATTGGATTAGGGGGCCACCATTCTCCACTGTGGGCTCATCTTGACTAATAATAATTGCAACAATCCTGTTTTCAAATGAAGTCACTTTCTAAGGCACTAGGGGTTAGGACATCAATATATGAAATGTAGTTCAACCCATAACACTTAGTATTTATGAGGTAAAGAGCACATTTCATAACTCAGTTAGCACCAGCCATACTGAGAAGTAACATTTAAATGGATTCTCACTGCAGTGTATGACTATGAGTCAATTGATTTCAGTTACAATGAAATGTAATGTTTATTATAAGTAATATTTATATTAACTACAATGTTATACATATAAACATATTAATAAACTCTTAATTTTAGACAGACTTTTTGTGTGCTTAGTTGCTCAGTAGTGTCAGACTCTTTGCAGCCCCATAGACTGTATCCCTCCAAGTTCCTCTATCCCTGGGATATTCCAGGCAAGAATACTTGAGTGGGTTGCCATATCCTACACCAAGGTATCTTCCCAACCCAGGGATTGGACCTGGATCTTTTGTGTCTCTTGCATCGGCAGGAAGATTATTTAACATTGTGCTGACTGGGAGACCCTTTAGAGAGACTGCCTACTGATAAATATTCAGTATTAACCACTGAGGTAAAATTTTCCTGCTTGTGTCTGAAAATGAAGACTAATTAGTTTTCCCTTGCCATATATTTAATATTTGTATATTGAATATTTTATTATTAGGTGCTTTTAAAACTCTGCTACTGGATTTTTACAAAATTTTGGCTTACAAGGTTAAACCTTAATTAATACATATGAGCTACTTTTCCAATTAAAAGTAAAGTGAAAAAAGAAAAAAAGTGTTTATTATTCCCAGGTGTATAGGCTTCTTAGTCCAAACAATACTGATCAGAAAGGTGATGTCTTGTTATTCCAGTGAAATAATTATATCTCTTTGTAAATATCATTTTGCTTGTTATTTTGAGCTTACACAAGTTTTTATAAAAATAAGATGTGAGTTGTTTTGTCATACTTAACTACAATGAAAAGCTGTAGCTTTTTAAGCCTGTTTTATTTTGTCTTCTCTGTCTCTAAGGGGTACTCAGGTTCAACAGGAGATGAGAGAAGAACAAGATGATGGAGCAATGGGAGGCAGAACAGGAGGGTGTGATTGATTATGTCAACAAGAGAAGCAAACTTGAAGAGGAAGGTAAGAACAGAACAAAGTAGTTAAAGAGGTCTAAGTACAACACAGTAGGTGAAAACCATTTTATTGAGGGTCAAACTGAGTGGGAAGGAAGGAAGCTTTTGATTAAAATAAAAGAGAGAGAGAGAGAGAATAATTTCCTCAAGTTTCTTAGAAAGGAAAGAGGAAAGTAAAATATCACTTTTGGAAACAAGTTGTGATATAGTGGTAAATGGATATTCTTTAAAATAGAAAGCAGTAGTGATGTGATAACTGATTTTTTGCATAGGATAATACGGTTATACCTAAATAAAGTTTCCTTTAAATAATTTAATTGAAAATAATTGAAATGAGACTTAAAGTCTTAGCTGAATACAGTTGGTATTGAAAGGGATAGGAGTTAAATACTGGATCAGTGCAAGCCATAAGAAAAAATTCATACAAGTGTCTCCTGGAAAGAGGAAATGGTGAAGCCGAGAGGGCTGGTGAATTTTGTTCCGTCTTGTTGAAATTTAAAGTGTACTCTTGTACTGCAGTTTGAAGTGTTTCACTGTTACTGAAGTCCTTTGCTGAAAGCAAATTAAAACATGGGAAGAATATAGTTCAAAAGTCTGACTTCTGACTATAGCCTAACATGGACTTTACATAGGCTGTATATATTTTTAGCAATGTGATTTTCTTAATTTGTAGAAACAGACTAGATTTCCACAGAATTTTTTGAAAATGCATATAGTATACTACTCTCTATAGTCAAAGAGCTGTATGGACTGTTTTGTTCTACATTAGATCCTGGGTTTTTTTTCTCTGAAGTATCTTGATCTTTCTGAATTTTGCAAAATTATTTTAGAAAAATAGTAAAATGGTTGTTCAGTCATTCATCATGGATTTTGCTGATAAAGGTTTTGCTTCACTTTGAAATAGACTGCTAAGCAAATATGGGAGGATAAAATATTTAAAACATTAATTAGTTATAAATGAAATAAATAACAAATAATCTTGCCTTGAAAATCCCGTGGACGGAGGAGCCTGGTGAGCTGCAGTCCATGGGGTCGCGAAGAGTCAGACACGACTGAGTGACTTCACTTTCACTTTTCAGTTTCATGCATTGCAGAAGGAAATGGCAACCCACTCCAGTGTTCTTGCCTGGAGAATCCCAGGGACGGGGGAGCCTGGTAGGCTGCCATCTATGGGGTCGCACAGAGTCCGACATGACTGAAACGACTTAGCAGCAGTAGCAGCAGCAAGTCAATCAATTTATTGATTAATTTTAATATAATTAGTTTAAATGATCAATTAATTATTCATTAATTACTGAATAACCTGAAACATCTGAGACTACAAACTTTCATAAGACAACAGCAGATAGAATTGCTTCATAGTTACTATGAATAATAGGGTAAATTGTCCTTGACTGAGGATCAGCAGAAGCTAATAGATGGTTCCTCAAATATGTATTTGTGATCATTTAAAACTGGTATAACTGAGGATTAGATGGCAGTTTTTACATGTTTAAGTGGATGAGGTTCTATTTAGACTACAGTGCTATGATATCTTAAATGTGTGATACTTATGGAAAACCAAGAATATTTTCAGTAGGACATTTTAAATGTGTGATAGTTTCAGAGATCATTAGATTCCAAATGCAGGTTATATGACTAAATCCCAGGGGAACCGTTTGAGATTAAAACAGCTTTGCTTAAATATGTATGGGTTAAGTTCACGTTTTAGAAGTCAATCTCTGTGATTTCTAATAATGATTTCATCTAATTGTTGAATCACATGATGGTCCATGTTTGAAAGAGAAAGGGAGGAATATAAAGTCTTATGGTTTCATTTAAAGAGATGATGAGAAATAAGAAATGTATATTTAGATGTTGAATTACCTCTGCAGTCAGATACAGATTTTCCAAATGTAGGATAAATCTATATGCATGATATGTGCATATCTTTCAGAGTAAGGCTCTTCATAATAAGAGTAAAGTTTTGAAAGACCTATAAAACTTTAGTGAAAAATACTGCCATTTTAATATGTGAGTTTTATGAAGTTCTCCTTCTTCTCTCCAGTGTTTTTATCTTTATCTTTTCTCTTTAATTGTAGATGTTGTATAGTTAATTCAAAACTATATACCTGCTCACTTTTTGAACATCGAATCTTAATTTCAAGAATTCTTTTAAATGAGTATTTTAAAATTTAAAAGAGAATAAAGAGTAACCCAAGAAGTTGGGGGATCATTTACACAAAACATGGTAATTTTACTTGTATGTTGAATCATACAATAATAATGAAGATCATCATGCTTCTTAATTTCTAACTGTATTATGAAGCTATGGTAACTGAAGTAGTCTCATACTGGCTTAAAAACAGAAGTAGAACAATGGAACAATATCAGAAGCCTCTAAATTAAACCCACACATAGAGGATGAACTGGTATTTGACAGTGGAGCAAAAAAAAAAAAAAATCAATGGAGAATAGACAGTCCCTTAAATAAATGCTTCTGGGAAAACTGGATATTCGCAGGTAAAAAAATGAAACTAGACCCCTATCTTACATCACTCACAAAAATTAACACAAAATCAAGGCTTAAAGGTAATACCAGAAATCATAGAAATTCTAGAAGAAAATATAGAAAAAAGCTCTTTGACATGGGGCTTGGCAATGATTTTTGGATATGATACATAAAGCACAGGCAAGGAAATAAAAGATAAATAAATGGGACTATACAAACTAAAAGGCTTCTGCACAGTGAAAGGAACAGCCAGATGAAAAGCCAAGCTATGGTTTGGTAACAATATCTGTGAACAGTATATCTGATAAGGGGTTGATATCCAAAATATATAAAGAGTTCATACAACTCAATAGCAAGAAACAATTGAATATAAAAATTGGCAAAGGGCCTAGATAGACAGTTTCCAATGAAGATACATGAATGGCCAACCAGTATATGAAAAGATGCTTAACATTATTATCATTGCGTGTAAGCATGCTGAGTTGTGTCCAAATCTTTGCAACCCTATGGACTGCAGCCTGCCAGGCCACTGTGTCCATGGGACCTTCCAGGCAATAACACTGGAGTAGGTTGTCATTTCTTTCTCCAAGCATTATCATTAGGGGAATACAAATCAAAATCACAGTGAGCGATTACTTCATACTGCTTAGAATGATGAGCGTAAAAAAAAAAAAAAAAAAAGAGAGACAATAATGCATGAGGATGCAGAGAAAAGATTGTGCACTGTTGGCAGGATGGTAAATTGGTACAGACAATTATGGAAAACTTTATGGAAGTTCCCCCCAAGATTAAAACTAGAATGAGCATAGGATCCAACAATCCCACTTCTGTGAATATATCCTAGAGAAATGAAAACACTGTGTTGAAGAGATATTTTTACTTCCATGTTCATAGTAGCATTATTTACAACAGCAAAGACATAGAAACAACCCAAGGAAAAAGAAGTTTTGGTGTATATATATACAATATTATTCAACCATAAAAATGAGAAAATTCTGCCAATCAAGATAATGTGGATGGACCTCAAAGGCATTATCCTAAGTGAAATAACTCAGAGGAAGACAAATACTATATGATCATGTGGAACCTAAAACACACAGACTGACTCATAGGGAAAAAAAAAAAAGAGAGAGAGAGATCAGATTTGTGATCACCAAAAATAAGGAGAGACAGATGCAGAGGAAGAAGGAACTGATTGGAGGTGGTGAAAAGGTACAAACTGCCAGTGAGAAGATAAAGTAAGGACCAGTAATGTGGCATATGACTTGATGTACACAGCAATGTG
Organism: Bison bison bison; assembly: GCF_000754665.1. NCBI lineage: Eukaryota > Metazoa > Chordata > Mammalia > Artiodactyla > Bovidae > Bison > Bison bison. Next base: position 4,551,412 of record NW_011494919.1, on the reverse strand, counting down.
ATACATATAGGACAGGCACAAAGAGTAAGTCCTAAAAGTTCTCACGACAAGGAAGACTTATTATCTTTTAATTTTTTGTAGCTCTATGAGATGATGGATGTTAACTTATTGTGGTAATCATTTTACAATATATGTACATCAGCTCATTATACTGTACAACTTAAACTTATAAAGTGCTACGTCAAATATATCTAAATAAACCTGGAAAAAATAGTGAAGAATCATAGATGGCCAGGTATGAGATTAGAAGTACCTCCAATAAAATATTTCCTTGATGGAATATGATGTAATATCTTGCTAAAACATCAAAATGATTAAAATTATTTTCCACGTGTAAACTTTAGAAAAATCTAGCAAAATGAAAGAACTCGAAAAGCAGTCTAATTTTTATGTTGACATGAAAGATGATTAAGGTATAATTGCTTTGCACTATGCTTTTTTTCCAACCATTAGTTGTTTTTTTTTTTAATCTTTGACCTCATATACACCTTCAGATGGAGATGTTATTTGCATTTGAAAAGGGACGTTGATAGTGTCATTTTGGAATCTGAATGAATGCAAATCTGACAGACAACATAACATTTTCAGCTGGAAATGTTTGATATTACAATTAGTACAAACCAGGGAATCCTAAAGGAAATCAATTTTGAATATTCATTGGAAGGACTGATGCTGAAACTGAAGCCCTCATACTTTTGGCCACCTGATGTGAAGAGCCTACACATTGGAAAAGACCTGATGCTAGTAAAGATTGAGAACAGGAGAAGGGGGAGACAGAAGATGAGATGGTTGGATGGAGTCACCAACTCAATGGACCTGAGTTTGAGCAAACTTCGGGAGATAGTGAAGGACAGGGAAGCCTGACATGCTGCATGCCGTCCATGGAGTTGCAAAGAGTTGGACATGAACTTATCGGCTGAACAACAACAACGAAAATACAGAATTAAAATGACAACTCTATCCTGCCTCTGAAGTTATTATTAATTTTCCTCTAGGAATGTATCTTTTCACATTACTAAGAACTGATGAAGAACCCTATGTCCTTCATAGGGTTTCCAGGCCTTTTCTCACATCGCCATTTGCCCTCTTCCTCCTTTCATGCTTAAGTTGAATGTCATCTGCAAGAGTACTCTTCTGTAGTTTTACCACCTGTGACCCCTTCATTTTATGTCACTATAACAATTTATATAGCTTTCAGGTTCGTTGCCATGTTATACCTTATTTTTAAAGTTATAGTGTTATAATTATCCTAGAATATAATATCTTTGAAGGGGAAAAAAAATGATCCCTCCTAACCTTCCTATCCAATTGCCTGTCCTATGTACAGGCATTGACTCCCACTCAGCCTTATAAGAATGGGCTTTGGGCCTGGACTATTTCCTTACCAAGAGATAAAGCACCCAAAGAGCCTGAGCCAGGCTTATCACTTTGTCTAGGAAGATCTGATCTTGTTTCATGCTCATTGAGTACTATTTTGTCTTTGCTTAAAGCATGTATGTTATATGGCACCTGACCAATCCCACTGTTAATTGTGTCTTCCGTTGAGAAGCATAAGGTTCCTTTCACTGGGGCACAAGAGCAGTGCAATGCATAGGCAAATCACCAAAATATATCCCCTGGCCATGGAGGACCTATGCATAACTTTGAACCTGATCTTGCTCCATCTCTTCTCTGTGAAATTAAAATATTTTTCCTGCCCAGTGCTTAACTGCTTAATGTTTTCCTTGGCAACCCTGATACCAAGATGCAAAGGGCTTTCTGTTATATTGGAGGCTATACATAATGTCTTTTACAAAGATGCAGAGTCAGCATGACTAAGACCAGGCAATGGAGCACAAAAGTTAGAGCTAAATAGATTCAACATGGAACAAGGTTTGTGATTCTTTGTTACGAAAGAAGATAGATTCATCCAGCAAGTCTGAATAAATCATTAAACTTGGACTGGCGAGCTTATAAGCAGACTGTGTGTCAATTTCAAGTATGTTGAAAGGCTTACAGATGTTCCTTTGATTTAACTAGGCATATCTTTCATTTCAAGTTTCTCTTGGTTTACATAGTTCACTAAATATATATTTACTGATTTGGTTGCTGATGTAGCATACGAGCAGAGGGAAAAGGGGAGAGAAAATTATCTGCTCATTAACATACTCATAAAAATATCATCACAGTCATGTCGGTGAACCGATACTGTGATTTGATTTCATAATAAATTTTCTTATTTCATACTGTAAAGTTTTAACATAATGTAAAGATCTTAAGACCTAATTAGTATCTTCTGCAGGAATGGTCAGTCCAAGAATAATTTTCAATTTAAAGGCTGCATGTTTTTGAAAAGTTCACCAGTGACTCACATATGAATTAGTTGTCCACTACTTTTATTCCCATATATCACTTCTTGAGAACGTCTCAGGAGAAATGGGTGCTTTAACTGTATGCAGTGTCTCATACCTCTCACTAGGTATTTTGATTCCTCATAACATGAGCTACAACCTTCCTGAATTAGAGTGGCTCCAGGAAATATCGGTAACTGGATTAAATCAGAAAGTTAGTGTATAAACATGTTGTGTTTTGGTTTTTTTTTTTTCATATTAATAAGAACAAATGACTATTTTCATGGAGCATTTTGCTTTCACAATACTTTGTAGTGTGACCTTAATCACAGCTCTTCCATTATCATCTGTAACATTCTAAAGGAGATCAGTCCTGGGTGTTCATTGGAAGGACTGATGCTAAAGCTGAAACTCCAATACTTTGGCCACCTCATGCGAAGAGTTGACTCATTGCAAAAAACCCTGATGCTGGGAGGGATTGGGGGCAGGAGGAGAAGGGGACGACAGAGGATGAGATGGCTGGATGGCATCACTGACTAGATGGACACGAGTTTGAGTGAACTCCAAGAGTTGGTGATGGACAGGGAAGCCTGGCGTGCTGCGATTCATAGGATCGCAAAGAGTCAGACATGACTGAGCGACTGAACTGAACTGAACTGAACTTGTTTACAACAGTATGTAATTCAAACAGGTAACGATCTCTTGAAGGTCTGTTGAGGACAGGAATCTGTTGTTGTTGTGTACTTTTATGATTGAACTTGTCATAGGTTTTGCTGCAATGTTAATAAGTCTACATCTGGGAACACACCTTCTAAACATCTTATTATGATGGTCAAATATATCTTTTTGGTTTCCTGCTTCTCTTCCTTTGCTTCAGTTATTCTTTCTGCTCTGAGAGGAGTTATTCCTCAACCATACTTTACTAGGCAAACCCTTCTTTATTTCATTATTATTCTCTACAGAGCATGTGTATGCATACTCAGTCTCTTCGGTTATGTCTGACTCTTTGCAACCTGATGGACTGTAACCTGCCAGGCTCCTCTGTCCGTGGGGATTCTCCAGCAAGAATAATGGAGTGGGTTGCCATTTCCACCTCCAGGGGATCTTCCCGACCCAAGGATCGAACCCACATTTCTTATGTCTCCTGCATTGGTAGGCGGGTTCTTTACCACTAGCATCATCATATCATTTGTTAAATGAACAGATTTAAAAAAATGAAAGGTTTTCCTTCTTTTTCTCATCAAACACAAGTCAGTGTAACTTTGATGCTGTAACTGATGGAATTATTATAGTTCAAAATTGCTATATATGATAGAAAATAGATGGTTTCACTTTTCATTTTTAATACATTCATTGCTATTCTTCACTGTCGTACATATGTAAACAGCCAGTTGAGACTTGACTTGAGTTCTCTCCAGTTCTCATCATTTTACTTAGGTCTTTTAATTAATTTAAAAATTAACTTTGAGATTTCATATGTGTGAGTGAAAAAAAGTGTACGTTCTCCAAGACATACTAAGGTGTATGCTGTAGTACAGGAATGGGTTTATACACATTTCCTATAGATTAATTCAACATTTTTTTTTTAAAAAGTAATAGCATCAGTACTAAATTAACCTTTTGCTCCTTACATATGTTTTCATATATGTATATTCATATAGGTTTATATATATATATAAAGTGAAAGTGAAGTCGCTCAGTCTTGTCCGATTCTTCGCGACTGCAGCCTACCAGGTTCCTCCACCCATGGGATTTTCCAGGCAAGAGTACTGGAGTGGGGTGCCATTGCCTTCTCTGATATATATAACTAAAATAATATAATTGAACAAGTATTTCCTTAACTTGTAAACTATTTTACAACTAAAAGCAGAACAAAAGAACTACTTAATTCAGTTGTACTGCTCGAGTCTGAGATGTCAGATTACAACTGAATGCTTCTTTTACAGTTATTTACAACAAAATAAAAAAGCAAAAAACTGAAAATGGAATCCTATTGATTGTAAATTCAGTACTGCAGGTGTCATCTTTATGGAGTTGCCATCTTTAATCCTATCTTCAATGATATGGTGTACCATGAGTTCTGTGTCTAAATTTCATTACCTACAGCACTATTTTATATTGATATATTACTTTGTCTATGCCTTAGGCACCACTTTTATTTTCATGATACTCTGTTACTTATGCAATTCTGTTTTTGAAAACAGATTTTGTCTCTGAATTTTACAGCACAATGTAATTTCTTTCACTTTGGATCATTTTATATTCTCTAGGAAATTCAATTAGCAGTTTGCTGTTCACATTATCATAATGTTACCAAAATCTTTTAAAATATGAATATATTAACTTTTTCTTTCAGTGACACTGATGTGTTATTTTAGATAGGATACATTGACACAGATTTCCCAGAAGACTTGAGATAGAAACTTTTTTTTTGGCCAAGTTTTAACTTGACATCCTGTTGGCAATTGCTAAATTATGTTAGAATCAAATAATCCTGTTGATTGGTCAATTTTTATTGGGGTCAGTTTAATTTTGGATTATCTCATTCATGTTTCTGGCTGTATATAGAAGAACTTCTTACATATTTTTATTATGACATCTTGTAAATATCTAACACTTGTAAATGTCTAACATAAATATGTCTAAGCCGTCCATACTGAACTAAATATATATTTGCTTGGGTTTGGCACTTGTAATACATACTTTATCCACAGTTACTGTTTAGTTATCTAATTTGGTTAATATACTGTGTGCTTACCAGTAGTAACTGCTTTATTCGACTTTGCAACTTCAGCAAATTAGCTCAGTTCTTATCATGTAATTGATAGTCAATAGATAACGTAATTTTTTGATTAAATTTGATGAATGATATCAGCATCAAACAAATCTGTTAATAAATTCTAACTGTATCAAAATGTACATAGTATACCTGAAACACTACAAAAAAAGACAGAGTGTCAAGTAGATTACAAATGATTTCAGACAGGTTTAAGAGAAACATGAAGGCAAGAATGTTTAAAAGTATCAGTTCATTGACAAGCAGCAAGGGACTTGGGTTGGCCAATCACCTGAATTACAGAGGTATGTATGAATAGTAAGTATTTCTGGAGTCCAAAGAATGGGTTATTTGTTGTTCAATTGCTCAGTTGTATCCAACTCTTTGTGACCAATGGACTAACTGTAGCATGTCAGGCTTCCCTGTCCTTCTCTATCTCCCTGACTTTGCTCAAACTCATGTGCACTGAGTCACTGATGCCATACAAACACCTCATCCTCTGTTGCCCCTTCTCCTGTCCTCAGTCTTTTTCAGCACCATGGTCTTTTCCAATGAGTCAGTTCTCGACATCAGGTGGCCAAAGTATTAGAGCTTCAGCTTCATCATCAGTCCTTCCAATGAATTTTCAGGGTTGATATCCTTTATGATTGACTGGTCATGTCAGACTCTTTGCGACCCCATGGACTTTAGGCATTTTCCAGGCAAGAGTACTGGAGTGGGTTGCCATTTCCTTCTCCAGGAGATCTTCCCAACGCAGGGATCGAACTTGCAACTTCTGCTGTGTCTCCTGCATTGCAGGCAGATTCTTTACCACTGAGCCACCAGGAAAGCCAACTATCCTAAACTCCCTGACAAAGCTCAAGAAGATGACAGGAATAATATCAACAGAGTGTACAATAAAATTTCTGTGGTCACAAGTAATTTTTGATTTATAATTTCAGTGTATATCAAAGTTTATCATTTCAAAATGCTTTTATACCAATAGGTTAGAAATTTTTGCGAGACGATAAAGTCAACACAAAAAAGTAATTTATCTTGTACATAGGAAAATCTATCTATTCCATCTATATTATTTTGCTTGCATAAACCTTTATGATTTATGTATTTGTACACCGGTGAATATGAAACTATATTTTTAGTGTGCTACAGGGATTTCAGGGTTCCAACCAAGATTTAAAACCTTGTTATTCCTAAGTTAATCTTGTTCTTTTAGAAACTCTCTGTAGTGTGTAATTCATAGTACTTTGAAAGTAACTTTGCCCTACTGAATGAAATAATGGTCCTCTATGGAACTTTGTATAGCAACACCATTATATGTATAGTTAATTCACGATTATCCGTGAGTGGGTAAGACAGTTTGAAGGTTTTCTTAGACTTAAAATTGTTTTATCCTTTGTCATTGTTCTGTCATAAAGTTGTCACTAAATGAGCCACAAAAAACTAGATCCTTTTACTGAACCACCAAATAAGCCCCCGTATTAACTATGAAAGAGAACCACAACTGTTGTAAAATAAACTACACTATGACTAAAATGCTTATCAAATGAACCCATTGCAAATCATTAAAAATTCATCATTTTAAATCCTATACATTAATATGGAAAAACAAATACATATATAGAAAAGTGGACAAAAATTTTCAGATGGCATGCCACAACAGGTTATATGAAATATATCATGGAAATGGGCAGAAGTGATAAATAGGAATAGGAGGGGGAAATGACTGAATGTTATATATATGAGGATTCTCTGTGTCACCACTAATAAGTTAATAAATGCAAATTAAAGTAAGATAGTGCCTCAAAGACTAATTTATAAACTTTGTGGTAGAATACATTTATTGGTGATGATGTTGGGATATTGATACTGTTACCAGCTGCTGATAAATATTGAAACTGGCATATATATTATGGAAAACCATCTGGTATTACTAAAGAAAAATAAATGCAATAAAAGAATAAATGATAAAAGGACAGTCGATAAAATCAACTATAGATAGCTGGTTCCCTAAATTAGAGAGAAAGCCATTCAAAATTGTAAAGAATAAAAGCTTGAATCTATAGATTTATTTGTATCACCGTTTTTCAAGAAAATTTAGTTACGTCAGTCAAATCAAAACTTATTCTTGTAATATACTAAACCTCAGAAATGAAGAAAATATATAAGGATATTGGAGCAGGAAAAGAAGGTTACATTGAAGGAATAGATTTCAGTGTTTCCTACTTCTTCCAGGTGTTCTCTGGCTTTTCCAATGTGTATTCTCCTTGTGAAGGGACAAGCAGTCTGTGGAAAGTTATCTAAAACAAGAGTTATTCTGCTCTTCATATCTTCTTTCCACTCTCTCCCTGATTTAGCATCCATTGATTATTTATGCCTGAACAGTCTTACTATGACTCTTGCAAAATGATTTCCCAACTTTTTCTGTAAATTGATTTGTCACCATTTTCCTGTAAGAATAATTCCTACTATCACCATCATAAATTTATGTATGACTTACTGTCCCCCTTCACCCCCTCCCCTCCTTTACCTCCCTCTTCCTGCCCCTCCCCCTTCCCTCCCTCCACCTCACCCCTCCTTCCTTCCTTCTTTTCTTTCTGTTTCATTCATTAAGAATTCATTATTGTTCTTAATTATTGTAATACTCAAATCATCTCAGATTTGTTTCTTCTGTCTTTTTCACATGTAATTATATTAAATTTTATTTTTAAAGAGGAAAACTTGCTTTCTCACATGACAATGTGAGATGCTTCAGACTAGTCCTTTCCTGCACTAGCTCTTGATTCAGTCTCTTATTCAAGATACCCAGTTTCTGAAGTGCACAATCAAATAATAACCCCAAACATGCATGTTCCCTGTGGTTATGCTATCAGGGTGACTTTACTTCAAGACTCTCTCTTTGACTATATATAGAAAGTATGTGTTCGTATTTGCACTTCAAATTTTATTCTATACGCACAGGATTCTTTGCTGTTAGACATTCTATATTTGTATATCCCATCTTCCATAGTGATAACACAAGGTCACAAAAATATTATCACATTCACTTATACTTTTTTTTTTAATTTTCCATTATCACTTTAGAGTCGTGATAATTATGAAAGCACTGAATGTATTTCTAGAAATTATATTTGACTGAGAAAAAATAGAATCAAAGAATGCACAAGGCTATGTGTATCCATGTACTTCTGTGTTTATATGCTATGGTTCATAATTTAATACTTTATATTTATATAAATAATGTATATTATATATGACATATAATTATGTATATTATTTATTTTATTAAATATATCAATTATATAATATAATTTATAAATAATATAAAATATAATTCATATATAATTTATATAATTAAATATCTTTATATTTATATATAAATATAATATATAATATAATTATATATATAATATGATTTATATGCTGTGCTTATATGCCATGGTTTATAATTCATAAAATATTGTTCATAAATAAAATCAGAAGTTATTTTACATGACCTTTATTTACCAGAAATAAATATAATATACTTAAAAAATAAAGTTCTGAAATGTTTAATAGGCCTTAATATTCTAGGATTAATCATAAATGATGGGCTTTATTAAGTATCTACCTGGCAGTGTTTGAGCCAGCATATTTAATATAATACATAATGAGATTCAGGATTAATACAATAGCAACAAATTTACTATAATATAGATCCCCCTAAATTGGCATCTAATCAAACAGATAATAAGAAATAAATGTACAGATTATAAGGCATGAAGTAAAAACAATCTGGATTTGAAAAGTAAAATGTAATGAAATGAGAAATTTACTATAGAATTTCACCAGCAGATGTGAGTAGGTAGGGAAAAAAAATCAGTACACAAAAGAATACAATAGGTTAATTGAAATTAGCTGGTCTAAGAATCAGAAAAACAAATGAAGACAATGAATATTCATGAAGAAGTGATTTGTCTTGAGGATGCAAGTTCATTTTAACATCTAAAAATGAATTAATCTAACATAACACATCAATAGAATATATTTTGATTTGCATGATTATTAACAGATACAGAAAATTCATTTAACAGAATCCAACACCATTCCACAGCCAAAAAAAAAGAAAAAAGACACTCAACAAACTAAGAATAAAAAGGCGTTTCCTCAGTGGAATATCCACATTCACCATCATGCTTAATGGCAAAAGACAAGATTTTCTTCTATAAGACATGGAACAAAAACATGATGTTCACTCTTACCACTTCTATTCAACATTTTAATACAAGCTGCAGTAAAAGCAATTAGGCAATAAAAACAGATAAAAAGCTTTAATATTGCAAAAGAAAAATTACAAGTATATTTGTTTGCAGATGACATGATCATTTAGAAAATCTTAAATGTGCACCTGGCTTGCCAGGTGGCTCTCGTGATAAAGAACCTGCCTGCCAAAGAGGAGTCTCAAGAGGTGTGGGTTTGATATCTGTGTTGGGAATATCCCCTGGAGAAGGGCATGGCAACCCACTCCAATATTCTTGCCTGGAGAATCCCATGGAGAGAGGAGTCCCACGGGCTATAGTCCTTGGGGTCGCACAGAGTCAAACATGACTGAAGCAACTTAGCTTGCATGCATAAAAGTATTCAAAAAAATAAATGAATTCAAGTTTTCAGATGTAAGATCCATACCTCAAAACCAATATCATCCCTATAAACTTGCAACAAACCATCTAAAAATAAACTTGAGAAAAATTCCATTCAAAAATGAATAATAAAGCACCAAAAAGTGTTTAAGACCAACAAACGAACTTCCAAATTTATACTTTGAAAACTTTCAAACACTGTTGAAAAATACCGAAGATTTTAATGAAAAAACATCTCATTTTCATGGATTAGAATCTTCCCAAACCTAATCTGTAGATTCAATCCAATATCTATCTGATTCCCAGTTGACTTACTTATAGAAATTGTTACACTGATTCTAAAATGCATATGAAAATACAAAGGACCCTAAAAAGAAGAAAAAAAAAACCTTTCTGTTCCAAAAAACATAATCAATGAAGTGAAAAGACAACCCATAGGATGGTATAAAATGTTTACAGAATCTGATATGTGATAAGCAGCATGTACCTGGAATATATACAAACTTATTAGAGCTGTTGTTAAAGGGCAACTCAGCTTTTCAAATGGGCATCTGAATAGACACTTTTCTGAATAAGATATGCAAATGCCAAATAAGCAAATGAAAAGTTGTTCAACATTGTTAATGGCTAATGATATGGGAAATGTAGTATATACTTGAAGTGGGTGAGCTGTCTAATATGTTAATTGTACTTCAATAAGCTGTTTAATTTTTTAGTAGGCAATGAATTCAAACGGATATTTTTAAGGTGATATACAAATGGTCAACATGCAAATAAAAATGCTAAATATCATTTATGTTCATGGAAATGCAAATCAACACAGTGAAAAATTACTTTCATACCAAATATAACAAAAATCAAAAAGGTTAAAATAAGTGTTGGCAAAAATATGGATAAATTAATACTCTCATATATTGCTGATGGGATTGTAAAGTTGTGCAGCTGTTAGGGAAATTGATTTAACAGTTTCTCAATGAGTTAAATATAAATACCATATTACTTTGCTATTCCATTCCTACACAAATACACATAAAAATAGAAGAAAGGTATTCAAACAAAAACTTACACATAAATGTTGATAGCAGCATTATTCTATTCACAACAGTTAGAACTTAGAACCAGTGCAAAACTTTGTTGCCTGAAGAATGAACAAACAAAATAATGGTATATGTGTGCAATGGGGTAATATTCATCCACGAATAACAAATGAAGTACTGATAAAAGCAACATCATGAATGCCCCTTAAAAACATTATGCTGTATAAGAGAAGCCAGACAAAAGACTGCATGCTGTATTATTTCATCTGCATGAAATAATCCAAAATAGGCAAATACACAGAGACAAAATACAAAGTACTCATTTCCAGGATTTGGGAGGAGAGAAGTATGGCTATAATAACTTCACTAGTATCAATTTTCATTTGGGGTAAAGAAAAATTCTGGAACTAAATACTGTGATGGTTGTGAATATACTAAATATTACTGAATTGTATACTCTAAAATGTTCAAAATGGTGAATTTCATGTGCCTTTTATCATAATAAAAATAATTTATAAATTATTGCTGTGAACATAGTACTATGTAAAATTTAACCATCTTTAATTTATGCATTAAAATGTTTTTCAAATAAAATGGAAAGCTGAACAAAATGATCTGGTTCATTGTTTTAAATATATTTTTACCCAGATATTTAGCATAGGTAATGCTGAAGGATCTCTAGTATTTGAATTTTCCCCTTCATTTGTTTAAATCTGTTCATGTTCTTGAAAAGAAACCAATTATTCCTTTTTGACTTTCATTGAATCTTTGTTTAGTTTATTTAACATGAAGACTTTAATTTAAATTTATACTTTTAACATATTTGTCAAGAAGAGACAGCACAGTGTTTTAATCATTCTAATAGTATTTATTGAAATAAAATCACGGAATGATTTTCCAGGGCCAGGCTGCAAAATATTCTTTGTCTGGTTGTGATTTATGTTTAAGGTGAATGTACACTGTTGGTAGTATTATTTTCTACTATGTATGTCAAGTACACCTCAAAGATTAAATTAAAACAGAAGGATAATATTCCTGTTTTGTGAGGCAGAACCATTTAAACTATTCCCATTAGGAATGTGATCTGTGAAAATGGGATTGTGTCTATGTTATGTGAATTATGTTAAGTCATGACAACACAGACTTCAAGGCATATAAAAGTTCAGTTCCAGAGAGTGACATCACTAAGATAGTTGACTGGGAAGCTTTAGACCCTCTTTATCTCTCATAGGAATCAAATTAGTAACAACCTAATGATCAGAATGGAGAAGGCAATCGTATCCCACTCCAGTACTCTTGCGTGGAAAATCCTGTGGATGGAGGAGCCTGGAAGGCTGCAGTCCATGGGGTCGCTGAGGGTCGGACACGACTGAGCGACTTCACTTTCACTTTTCACTTTCATGCATTGGAGAAGGAAATGGCAACCCATTCCAGTGTTCTTGCCTGGAGAATCCCAGGGACGGAGGAGCCTGGTGGGCTGCCGTCTATGGCATCACACAGAGTCGGACACGACTGAAACGACTTAGCAGCAGTAGCAGCAATGATCAGAATGGACTTCTTTGGTGGATGAGTGGTAACAAATCTGCCTGCCAATGCAGGAGACAAGGATGAGATCCCTGGGTCAGAAATATCTCCTGGAGGAGGAAACGGCAACCCACTCTTGTATTCTTGCCTGAGAAATCCCATGGACAGAGGAGCATGGAGGGTCACAGGCCATAGTTTCACAGAGTTGGACATGATTGAGCCTGCAAGCAGGCATGCACACTCAGCAAAGCATCACAAGGAATAAAAGGAAATGGAAACATAACCCCATCAAGAGAAACAAAATGAAACTTCAGAATCTAACTCTAAAGAAATGCAAATGTAAGAGCTGCCTTACAAAGAATTTAAAATAACTATCTTAAAGATGTTCAATGAGCTGAAAGAGAGCACAAATAGACAACCAAACAAAAGGAGGCAGATGTTGCCTGAGCAAAATGAGAATGTCAACAAAGTGGTAGAAGCTATAAAACGAAACGAACAGAAATTCCCCAACTGAAAAATGACAATGAATGGAAGCATTCACTCAGTGGATTTAACAGCAGATTTGATCAGGCAGAAGAACCTGTTAATTTGAAAAATATGTCTTTTATAATCACTAAATCAGAGAAATAAAAAGGAAAAAAATTCAGAGGGAAGTCATGTCCAACTCTTTCTAATCCTGTGAACTGTAGCCCACCAGGGTCCTCTGTTCATGGAATTCTCCAGGCAAGAATACTGGAGTGGGTTGCCGTGCCCTTCTCCAGAGGATCTTCCGGACCCAGGGATTGAACCCAGGTCTTCTGCATTGCACACAGGTTCTTTACTGTCTGAGCTTATGGGACATTGTTAAATGGACTGATATATGCCTTATGGGGCTTCCGAGGTGGTACCAGTGGTAAAGAACCTGGCTGCCAAAACAGGAGACGTGAGTCAAGGGTTCAGTCTCTGGATGGGGAAGGTCCCCTGGAGGAGGGCATGGCAATGCACTCCAGTGTTCTTGCCTTGAGAATCTGATGGACAGAGGAGCCTGGTGGGCTATAGCCCATAATGTCACAAAGACTCATGCATAAATGAAGTGACTTAGTATGCACACATGCTTTATGAAAGTTCTAGCAGGAGAAATTTGAAAAAAATACTGACTGAAAACTTCTGAGAACTGAGGAAAGAAATGAACTTACATGTTCAAGAAGCTCAGATCAGATCATATCAGTCACTGCTTAGCCTACTACTGGGCCTTAGTAGAGACTGATTGTTTAACCATGGGGCACCAGGTTGCCATGGTACCTAGCTGCCCATTATGTTCTGGGCATTCTCAGGCCACCAAGGCATATATTTGGTTGTATACAGCAGCACTCCCTCATTCAATGGAAGCAATATGTATATATATAAGATTGGGGCTGAGCAGGCCTTAAAGTCACAGGTAAAGTACATAAAGAATGGGCCCCAATGTCCGTGGTCACTGTTGTTTCTACACTGCCTTCCCTCTTTAAGCACGAACCTTTGACTTAATGGGGAGTTTCCTGTGATCAGTTAACTGCGGAAGAGAAGACTTAGACCTGGTTTACAGGTGATTCTAATCAATATGCAGGGCCTGCCAAAAGTGCTGCATTATAACCTCTTTCTGAGACATCCCTGAGGGACAGTGATGAAGGGATATCCTCGTGGTCAGGGAGTGGAGCAGTGCAGTGCAGTTGGTTGTTCACTTTTCTTGTATGTAGAAATGTCCAGATATGTTGTTATATATCTGTTTGTTGGCTGTGACTAATGGTCCCTTGACAGTTGAATGGATGAACAAAATGTGGTGTGTGTGTGTGTGTGTGTGTGTGTGTGTATAAGAGGAAATATTATGTACCCTTAAGGAAATTCTGTGACACGCTACAAAATGGTCGAATGTTGAGGCCATTATCCTAAGTAAAATAAGTTAGTCACAAAAGACAAATACTGCATGATCGGATCAGATCAGATCAGTCGCTCAGTCATGTCTGACTCTTTGTGATCCCATGAATCGCAACACACCAGGCCTCCCTGTCCATCACCAACTACAGGAGTTCACTCAAACTCACGTCCATCAAGTCAGTGATGCCATCCAGCCATCTCATCCTCTGTCGTCCCCTTCTCCTCTTGCCCCCAATCCCTCCCAGCATCAGAGTCTTTGCCAATGAGTCAACTCTTCGCATGAGGTGGCCGAAGTACTGGACTTTCAGCTTTAGCATCATTCCTTCCAAAGAAATCCCAGGGCTGATCTCCTTCAGAATGGACTGGTTGGATCTCCTTTGCAGTCCAAGGGACTCTCAAGAGTCTTCTCCAACACCACAGTTCAAAAGCATCAATTCTTCAGCGCTCAGCCTTCTTCACAGTCCAATTCTCACATCCATACATGATCACAGGAAATACCATAGCCTTGACTAGACGAATCTTTGCTGGCAAAGTAATGTCTCTGCTTTTGAATATGCTATCTAGGTTGGTCATAACTTTCCTTCCAAGGAGTAAGCGTCTTTTAATTTCATGGCTGCAGTCACCATCTGTAAAGTCTGACACTGTTTCCACTGTTTCCCCATCTATTTCCCATGAAGTGATGGGACCAGATGCCATGATCTTCGTTTTCTGAATGTTGAGCTTTAAGCCAACTTTTTCACTTTCCACTTTCACTTTCATCAAGAGACTTTTTAGTTCCTCTACACTTTCTGCCATAAGGGTGGTGTCATCTGCATATCTGAGGTTATTGATATTTCTCCTGGCAATCTTGATTCCAGTTTGTGTTTCTTCCAGTCCAGCGTTTCTCATGATGTACTCTGCATATAAGTTAAATAAACAGGGTGAAAATATACAGCCTTGATGTACTCCTTTTCCTATTTGGAACCATGATTCCTCTTCAGTGAGGTATTTGAAGAAGTCAAAACATAGAAATAGGAAGTAGAAATGTGGTCACCATGAGCTGGCAGGAAGGGAAAAAGAAGAGTTGTTCCTTAATGTGTTTAGAGTTTCATTTTGTCCTGGAGATCTCCTTATGATGAAAATAAGCTTAACGCTACTGAATCATATGGTGGCTCAGACAGTAAAGAATGGGCCTGCAATACAGGAGGCCCAGGTTTAACCCCAATGTCAGGAAGATCCCCTGACGAAGGGAATGGTTATCCACTCCAGTATTCTTGCCTGGAGAATTCCATGGACAGAGAAGCCTGGTGGGCTACAGTCCACGGGGTCACAAAGAGTTGGACAAAACTGAGCGACTAACATACACACACACACACACACACACACATGCATACACTGAACCATACACTCAAAAACAGTTAAGATGGTAAATTTTATGATTTCTGCTTCAATTAAAAAGAATACAAATTTTAAAACAAATTTGAAAAGTGTAGCTTTGGAAGATTGAGTAAAAGCCACTTCCCATTAAGTTCTCACTGTGTATCCTTCCCTCTATTACACACTTATAACAGTAAATATTAAATATAACATTAAAAAATGAGAGAAAATGAATTTTAAAAAATGATAGATGTGTAACCAGGGTTACTATGGTTTAGCATGACTGATCTGGTTCCAGGTTAGAAAGCAGTAAAAGCTACCAGAACTTGATTATTGCAGAGTAAGAAGTTTAAACTATCCTATATGAGGATGTGATCAAATTTGTATTCACTTTTCAAATGTAGAACCTGGGTTGTAGTTTTCCCTGCTGAGAAAAGTGCCTGCTAATAGGTAAGCCTTCTAGCTCCATGGAACAATGTCACGTGGCCCTGTCTGTCCGAAAAGCTGACATTCTTCATCCGTGGCTTCATGTAGGCTAGTCACTACACTGTTGCTCAGTTACTCAGATAGGGCAAGAATTTTGAATGGCTAGTAGATGAAATATTTCTGAATTAAGATTTAAGGAGGCAAAGAGAGATAAAGGAGAGCTATTTGACAGAGAAATTTGTACCCAAATTAATGTACAGATAAAATGCAGTTATCTTTATAATACAAACAAGCCTTTATTTTCAGTGAAATTTAACAAGCTGGTCTTGCATTTTATGGGGAAACTAGAAAAGGTCCTTAAATTGTAAATGAACAAGCCATTCTATATTTCAAGCCTTATTATAAAAATAGGATAATGAAGACAGTGATATTATATAAGAGAAGGCAGAGTATTATAAGAGAGTAAAAGAAAGCCCAGAAACCATGCGTGCATCTATACGGATTTGTTATGACATATAAGTGGCCACACAGAACAGCAGTGGGTAAATTTTGAACTATGAGATAAGAGTTCCGGAAATTCTCTGGTGTCAGTTTGGTGCTACCATTCCAGGTTAAGGCTGTGGAATATCATTTTTAATATAATTCCCAGGCGGATTATAGCTTGGGTTAGAAAGGAAATGTGTGCAATGTTGAAGTCAGAGGTAAAACAGAGGGATAGTATATGTTAGTTTTAATGTGTTTCATGGATATTATTTAAATACATAGTAGGAATTAGAAGAACAATGCTGCTATAACTGTGATCAGAGAGAAAGATGGATGTTTGAGCTCCAAGTAAGATTTTATTCAAATCCTAAAAGATGATGCTGTGAAAGTGCTACACTCAATATGCCAGCAAGTTTGGAAAACTCAGCAGTGGCCACAGGACTGGAAAAGGTCAGTTTTCATTCCAATCCCAAAGAAAGGCGATGCCAAAGAATGCTCAAACTACCA
>NW_011494919.1:4494178-4534364 GCF_000754665.1 Bison bison bison | reverse complement strand
GTCAGTTTTCATTCCAATCCCAAAGAAAGGCGATGCCAAAGAATGCTCAAACTACCACACACTTGCACTCATCTCACACGCTAGGAAAGTAATGCTCAAAATTCTCCAAGCCAGTCTTCAACAGTATATGAACCATGAACTTCCAGATGTTTCAGCTGGATTTAGAAAAGGCAGAGGAACCAGAGATCAAATTGCCAACATCTTCTGGATCACCAAAAAAGCAGAGAGTTCCAGAAAAAAAACATCTATTTCTGCTTTATTGACTATGCCAAAGCCTTTGTGGGGATCCCAACAAACTGTGGAAAATTCTTAAAGAGATGGGAGTACCAGACCACCTAACCAGTCTCCCGAGAAATCTGTGTGCAGGTCAGGAAGCAACGATTTAGAACTAGACGTGGAAAAACAGACTGGTTCCAAATAAGAAAAGGAGTACGTCAAGGTTGTGTATTGTCACCCTGCTTATTTAACTTATACGCAGAGTACATCATGAGAAATGCTGGGTTTGATGAAGCACAAGCTGGAATCAAGATTGTGGGGAGATATATCAGTTACTTCAGATATGCAGATGACACCAGCATTATGGCAGAAAGTGAAGAAGAACTAAAGAGCCTCCTAATGAAAGTGAAAGAGGAGAGTGAAAATGCTGGCTTAAAGCTCAACATTAAGAAAACTAAGATCATGGTATCCAGTCCCATCACTTCATGGTAAATAGATGACAGACTTTATTTCTTGGGGTTCCAAAATCACTGCAGATGGTGATTGCAGCCATGAAATTAAAAGATGCTTACTCCTTGGAAGGAAGGTTATGACCAACCTAGACAGCATATGAAAAAGGAAAGATATTACTTTGCCAACAAAGGTCCATCTAGTCAAGGCTATGGTTTTTCCAGTAGTCATGTATGGATGTGAGAGTTGGACTATAAAGAAAGCTGAGCACCAAAGAATTGATGCTTTTGAACTGTGGTGTTGGAGAAGACTCTTGAGAGTCCCTTGGACTGCAAAGAAACCCAACCAGTCCATCCTAAAGGAGATCAGTCCTGAGTGTTCATTCAAAGGACTGATGTTGAAACTGAAACTCCAATACTTTGGCCACCTGATGCAAAGAACTGACTCATTGGAAAAGACCCTGATGCTGGGAAGGATTGAAGGCGGGAGGAGAAGGGGACAACAGAGAATGAGATGGTTGGATGGCATCACTGATTTGATGGACACAAGTTTGAGCAAGCTCTGGGATTTGGTGATGGACAGGGAGGCCTGGTGTGCTGCAGTCCACGGGGTCACAAGGAGTTGGACAGGACTGAGGTTTAGAACGGAACGGAATGGAACTGAAGTCAAGTACTTAAACTAAAGGAGGTTCAATTTGTTTGTCTTGTTAAACAAACCTGTATTAAACTGAAGAACTGACATGAATTTATACTGTGTTGTTCTGGAGCCTTAAAACATGCAGTGCATACAACTAGGAACATCCTCTAGCAGATTCTAAAAGCTTTATTTTATTGTAAAAATTAAGCTGACTAGAAACTAGAGAAGTTTGTTGAAGTAGTGTTCATGCTTCTAGGAGACTGGTGATTTTTTAAAGCCAAAGCACTGGTGGATCATACCCTGGAAAGTGTACTATTTGCCAGGAAGAAAGAGGATTGTCTCCTAGAGCTGTGGATCCAAAATCTCAGTGAAAAAATTTACTCAGGGTTAGGGCTGAGTCATAATAGAAAAGGAAGGTCTGCGGTAGATAATACAGAATTTGTTACATGCACACAAGAGTAAAATTGAAATATGAGAGAAGGAGAACTGGGAGCCACAGAAAACAGCTTAAAGTCAAGATGTGCACACTGAGGACCAAGAAATTAAGGAAGTTGAAGCCAGAGTCTGAAATCAGATTAGTCAAAAAAGAGAGCATGTAAATCTTTTATCATAAGAAAGAGATCTATAACAGAATCTGGATACAATAGCCAAGATTACTGCTACAAGCCTGCCTAGTCTAATAAAAGCTTATTTTTTCACAGCAGAAAGGCAATGAGAATAAAATGGATTCTGACATTTTCTCTTTCTGGAAGACAGTACTGAGTTTTGGAAGTCAGGATTTATTTTGAAGGAAATGAATACCTATTAAGTTATTAACAGCTAAATGTCCAGCATATTTCTTATGAATCTTGATTCAAATAGAATTTTTCTTTATTGCCTTATTAATTCCAATGATCTGTATTAAATTAATATCCATAGTCAGTTGGTCAAAAGAGCCTGGAGTTGGTTATCTCTGAAATACCAAATAAGTACTATTCCCACTTGATCTCACTTGATATTGACTAATTACAAGATTATATTAATGAACTATATTTCCTCTAATGCATGATGCCATTAGCTGAAAGGTATTCCATTATTTTATGAGACACTAATTAATAGAAAACATTATAGATGCAATTATGGAAAAAAATTCTGACCACATCACATTTTGTTTTATGCTTATGGGAAAAACTTGTTCAAGTTTATTTAGACTCAGATATCTATTATGTGTCATTCTTTTGTACACATATAGAAGTAGAATATAAATTAAATAAATGGATTAAGGTGTGTCCAAAATTTTTCAAAGCCATCGGTGTTCATATTTCTCTATAAAATATAATCTTCTGGAACATCAAGAGAACTGATACCACAATTAAGATAGTACATCACTGTTGTCTCTGAGATTTTCTTCCAAGCTGCTAACACCTATCTTGAAAGTGTCATTCTTATTCACACACTATGCGGGTGAATTCTACCTGCTGTCTATAAGATAAGCCTGTTGTCAAATATATATGACTGGTTATTTGGGAATAATGAACAAAAAAATCCCTGGCTCAATAACTTTCTCTTAGTTATCTGATTGCCAGCAATGCAGATACCTCTCCATGTCTCAGTTGAAAGTATTATAGGGTAGAAGTGAGAATCCCACAGTGATGTTAGCATTATGTGAAGCCCACTTACGCACAGATTTAAGTCATCTTCTTAAATTGATCTTCACATATGCCTGTTTATTTTCTAATAGGCTTGAAATCTGGTAAGAGAGACATTTTCCTCTAATGCAGATGAGAGTAAATAGTATGTATGTACCACTTGAAGTGTTTTACAAAGCCATTGCTATCACAGTATGTGACTGCAGATTTAAAAAGAAGGGGGTGGGGTACAGAGAATGAAGAGAATATTAGATAGAAGATATAAAACTGAATCAGGTGGTTTTTAAAAATTTCTGGTAACAATAATGTCATTTGAATGGAAATCATTCCAGGAGGCCAAACTGATAATTCATAGTCTTGTATCCATTTCTTTAAGCATAATATCTTTAATTCCCATTTAGTGTTAGACATTTGGGAATAAAATGTAAAGCAACATAGACCCCTTTCTACGGGAAAATAAACACAATTAAATGATCAACATAAAACATGGTGGATTCTCTTATAATAATAATAGGTTGCTATGACACATTGTCACTTTATTTTCTATAGTTAAAATTTTTCTACCAGCCTTCTGTGGCTCCGGGTCCTTAGTAAATGTTGTCTCATTAATTCTAGGAGGATCATGCTCTGGCTTTATACTCTGGTACAGTCATTCCCCCCAAATAACATGTCTTAAGTATCTATAATGAGCACTGTTAACAGTTTCTGCATGTTCTGTAGCCCAAAGATACTGCATGGACCTAAGCCACCTCCAGTGTTGATCTTACTTGGGCAGTGGCAGAGAACAGCATCCCAGTGCTGAGGGCTAGGGAGCCAACACTGCTTCTGTGCTTCTCACTTCCTGGTATAATTTTTTTCACATAATTATTGGCTAGGCTTATCACTCTCTTCCCTTGAACTTTTTCATATAGTCCTTTTTACTGGAAACCCAACCTTCCTTCATGATTTTAAAATTTTGAAGACAAAAGCTCAGGAGTCCTGCTGACTTGTACTACTTATTTTTCACCCCTGGCAGACAACTCCCTGGAGGCAGAAAAGCATGAGACCTGATATTCCAAGAATTATGGAGAAAGAGAAAGAAGAAAATGTGGTTAGACAAGAAGAAAAAAGCTTCCCAAATTATATCTAAAAATATTATCGAGCCACACCAGTCAAGAGATGGTCAGGAAAGATTACATTTAATCTGATAACTGAAGTAGAAAGGCCAAGATTGTTTGAGACAGAGGAAAATGCTTGTTTGAGAATTCACAGAGTAGAGAAGATATTTTATGCTTGCTGCTGAGAGGTTTTCAATATCACTGTAGCTTAGAATATGTGAGGGGGTGAGGGGAATCGTGAAAAATAAGACAGCCAAGATAAACAGGCTATGGGACTTTTACACAACTATATTAAGCAATTTTAATTGTATTTTAAGGTCAAAGGGACCTTTTGAAAATGTTTAAAGACAAAGTCAATTTGCATTTTAGAAGTTTCACTCTTTTTTCAAGTCAGAGGGAGAATTCTCACACTGCTAAATGCTTCTTTTCTCCCTGAGCTTTTATAGAACTAGTGTACTTTCTACCAACTCTACCATAAACATTAAATATCTTTGCATGATCAGTTTAGTTCAGTTGCTCAGTTGTGTCTGACTCTTTGCAACCCCATGGACTGCAACACACCAGGCATTCCTGTCCATCACCAACTCCCAGAGCTCGCTCATACTCATGTCCATCGAGTCAGTGATGCCATCCAACCATCTAATTCTCTGTCGTCACCTTCTCCTCCCACCTTTAATATTTCCCAGCATCAGGGTTTTTTCCAATGAGTAAGTTCTTCGCATCAAGTGGCCAAAGTGTTGGAGTTTCAGCTTCAACATCAGTCCTTACAATGAATATTCAGGACTGATTTCCTTTAGGATTGATTGGTTGGATGTCCTTGCAGTCCAAGGGACTCTCAAGAGTCTTCTCCAACACCACAGTTCAAAAGCATCAATTCTTCAGCGCTCAGCTTTCTTTATAGTCCATCTCTCACATCCATACATGACTACTGGAAAAACCATAGCTTTGAGTAGACAGACCTTTGTTGGCAAAGTAACGTCTCTGCATTTTAGTATGCTGTCGAGGTTGATCATAGCTTTTCTTCCAAGGAGCAGGCATCTTTTAATTTCATGTCACAATCTACAGTGCTTTTGGAGCCCAGAAAAATAAAGTCCCTCACAGTTTCCATTGTTTGCCTATCTATTTGCCATGAAGTGATGGGGCTGGATGCCATGAGTTTCATTTTCTGAATGTTGAGTTTTAAGTCAGCTTTCTCACTCTCCTCTTTCACTTTCATCAACAGTCTCTTTAGTTCCTTTTTGCTTTCTGCCATAAGTGTGGTGTCAGCTGCATATCTAAGGTTATTGATATTTCTCCTGGTAATCTTGATTCCAGCTTGTGCTTCATCCACCCTGGCATTTCACATGATGTACTATGCTGCTGCTGCTGCAGCTGCTAGGTCACTTTAGTTGTGTCCGACTCTGTGTGACCCCATAGACGGCAGCCCACCAGGCTTCCCATCCCTGGGATTCTCCAGGCAAGAACACTGGAGTGGATTGCTATTTCCTTCTCCAATGCATGAAAGTGAAAAGTGAAAGTGAAGTCACTCAGTCGTGTCCAACTCTTAGTGATCCCATGGACTGCAGCCTACCAGGCTCCTCCGTCCATGGGATTTTCTAGGCAAAAGTACTGGAGTGGGGTGCCATTGCCTTCTCCGTGATGTACTATGCATATAAGTTAAATAAGCAGAATGACAATATACAGCCTTGATGTACTCCTTTCCCGATTTGGAACCAGTCTGTTGTTTCATGTCCAGTTCTAACTGTTGCATGATATTCAAGGTATAAAGTTCTAACTTTGCATGATATTTAAGGGATATTAACCCATTTTTTCCTAACCTCAATAATTTCCAGTTCATACTTGTTCCAGTTTTCATGTCACAGTCCATGCCTGATAAATTCCGATCATAGTTTATTCCATACTGGAGTTTATTCCATTCTGCTGCTACTGCTAAGTCACTTCAGTATATTCTATCCATTATTAATTCACCATGATGATTTCAAAGCATGAAAACAAATATTTTAATAAAATTAATTTTAGAATCCTTTAGTTTATTTAAAACAACTCTACCTATGTATCCTTGTGTTTTACTTAAAATTTACATAACACTTTTAAAGAGGGGAACTTAAAAATCTCCTTTTTTTCTTGTTTTAATTGTAGTAGCCCTGTCAACAAAGACATCTGTGCTTTAGTTATCAAACTTAATTCAGATCTACCTGCTTTTTTCCTACTCTTTTGAGTATAATTTATTAGTAACCACTCCTGGACATTAATATGTAAATGAAGGCTGTTTATGTAACATTCCCTTTGAAAGACCATTTTGGGCATTTGTATATTTCCTCTTGATCTTTACATTTTTAGGGCTGAAGGAGATGTTCCAGATTTTTTGAGTGCCTACAAAACTTAAAGGCCTTATATTGTCAGCTCTCTCCCCTCAAAGCCTTAATTCTGTGATATCATGTATCCTACTTGCCTCTCTCTTGGATCAACTTTTTGAAAAAATGTCCCCCGCACTCCTGGCTCAACCACAAAATGCAGTTCCTAGGGCTGTAGGCAAAGCTTGCCTTCAAATGTCCACACAGCTTGCTCCCTTACTTTTCTTGTCCTTGTTGAGAAGTTCCTTTCTCAGTGAGGCATTTTCTAACTACGCTAAGAAAAATTACAAAAACAATCTCTAGCACACTGCTACAATCCTTATAACCTTTTCATACTTTTCTATGTATCTCTTTTAAATATATCATACTATTTTTTATTTTTATTTTTACTCTCCCCCTTTAAAATAAAAACTTGTACGGAATTAAAAAAAAATACTGCTCTGTTTACTGATGTATCTTCAAGGCTTAGAGAATTGCTTGGAAATTGTGTGGTTAAGAAATATTTGTTCTTTAAATGAATGAAATACTAAATGCTTCAAGAATACTATTTCTCTGTACTTATCTTTTGAGGCAAATTTTATTTCAATTTATGAGTAAAATTTATATTTAATTTTATGTATCTGTTTTTGGCTGCATTGGGTCTTTATTGCTGTTTGGGCTTTCTTTAGTTGCTGCAAGTGGAGGCTACTTTTTGTTGTAGTGTATGGGAGAGGCAAATGTTTGTGTTTACCTAAAATACAAATACAAAATTCTATAATTTGGAGATTTCTCAGGCAAGAATGCTGGAGTGGGTTGTCACCTCCTCCTCCAGGGGATCTTCTCCACCGAGGTGTCAAACCTGTGTTTCCTGTGTCACTTGCATTGCAGGCAGATTCTTTACCCACTGATCCATCTGGGGAGCCTGAATATATGCACAAATACAGAATTTTATATTTACATATAAATCATTTCCATAAAATTATGTATCATATATACCATTTACTCTAGTAATTGAAGCATAAGAGATTATACATATGGTCCAGAGAAGTGCTGAGTTAATGCTATCAAGCATTTATCATACAGATATTAATACATGGAAAAAAATTGAAGGGCCTTTATCTGTCATAATTTAGTCCTCAGAATACACACCTATGCATTGTATTTTATCTTGAGTATCAACCATTTATTAATGCTAAACCATGAAATAAAAGATCAAAGGATCCTTAAAATGTAAACAGCAAGACAAATAATTTTATTTGTATTGTATTATTAAACCCTGCACAAACACACACACACACACATACGCACACACATACACACATACCCCACAGACAAGGGTTTGGCAGCCGTTAGGAAAATATGACAATACTGATGTACCTTGAGAACAAATTTTAATGTGTTATATTTTCATTTTCCTTCAGGTTAAATATGTTTTGAAATGTCCCTTGAAATGGCTCTTTGTGCTAATTGTTGTTTAGAAGTATATTGGTAATTTTGGGATACTTAGATATATTTCCAGATATATATTTATTACTAATTTTTCACTCAATTATATTATGTGTGAAACAAATCACAGTTTGATTTATTTTAAATCTGAGGGATTTTTTAAATGACCAAAACTATAATCTGATGTGAGTCTGAGTGAACTCCGGGAGTTGGTGATGGACAGGGAGGCCTGGCGTGCTGCGATTCATGGGTTCGCAAAGAGTCAGACACGACTGTGCAATTGATCTGATCTGATAACCTTTCTTAGTGGATGTTCTTTATTATATGTTCACTTTAAGAGAAAGCATATTACGCTATTTGAGCAAGATACATTTTGTAACAGCCTATTAGGACTACTTGCTTGGTGGTGGTGTTCAAGTTTTCTCTGTCATTGCAGATTTTCTGCCTATTGTGTTAATTACTGAAAAGGTGGTATTAAAGTTTCCATGTGTAATTGTACATTTGACTGTTTCTCTTCTCATTTCTCACAGCTTTTTGCTTCATGAATTTGGATACTCTATTTTCAGATGAATACATATTTAAGGTTTGCATGTCTTCTTAAAGGTATAATTTCCCTTATCATTATGTGATATTTTGCTTTATCTCTGATAATATTACTTGTTATGAATTTCAGTTTTTTATGTTAATATTGGTATTGTAGTTTTTATGTGTGTTTGTATGGTATATCTTTTCTATCTTTTATCTTTAATTTCAGATTTAAAGTGAAATTTTTAGATGGATTATTTTTAATCTAATCTAATAATTGCAATATTTTACATGAAGTATTAGATTTATATACTTTTTTACACTTTATTATGTTAAGAACACTTAATATAAGATCTAACCTCTCAACACCATTTTAAGTGTACAATACATTATTGAGGACTCAGGTACAGTGACATACAGCAGATCTCTAGAGTTTATTTGTCTTAATTAACTGAAAGTTTATGTTGATCATTAGTTGCCTATCATTTCCTCCTCCCCTCAGCCTTTGGCAGCCACTATTCCACTAT
Organism: Bison bison bison; assembly: GCF_000754665.1. Taxonomy (NCBI): domain Eukaryota; kingdom Metazoa; phylum Chordata; class Mammalia; order Artiodactyla; family Bovidae; genus Bison; species Bison bison. Next base: position 4,525,506 of record NW_011494919.1, on the reverse strand, counting down.
TTGATTCTATGAATTTGCCTTTTTAGATAACTCATGTAATTGGAATGAGGATCTCAAAGAAATATCTGTACTCTCAAGTTCATTGCAGCATTATTTACAGTAGCCAAGATGTGCAAATAACCTAAGTGCCCATTAGTAGCTAAAAGTTGGGAAAGTATGACATATATACACAGTGCAATATCACCCAGCATTATTGCAGAGGTTCTGCAATATGTGACAACACTAATGGACCTTGAGAAAATTATGCAAAGGGAAATAAGCCAATCACAGGAAGGAATGAGCATTTACAATGCTGATTATATGCATCTTCTGATTATATACATCTACATATAAAAAGAGTTTACTTTTAATTAATAATTTGCTGCTTCATATTTAGTGAAAAATCTGCTGTAGATTATTACTAATCCTCATTTCCATCTCTTGATATTTTGCCATTGCCCTTTTACCTATTCTGTAAAAATATAAACAGTTATATTTAATAATATTTAAAGGTAAGAGAATTTTTCCCCCATTGATTATTCCATTCCAGAACTCTTCTTTTTTTGTAGATTCACATATTAGTCTGACATCACATTATTTTTGCTTGAAGAACATTTCTAACGTTTTTCGTGGAGAAAGTGTGTTGGCAGTGAATTCTGTGAGTTTTTGCTTCTCCAAGAAAAGCTAATTGCTGTTTCATCTTTAAAAGATACTTTCTCTGACTATAGATTTCTAGGTAAGAACATTAAATTATTTTCTTTAAGTATTTTAAAATGTCCCTCTATTTTATCTGGCTTGCACAATATTTTCATAATTTGTTCCTCTGTTTGTATTTATTTTTTTCTGGCTGTTTTTAAGGTTTTCTTTATGTTTGGTTTTTGACATTCGAATAGGATATATTTATGATAATTGCTTGTTCTTGCTTTGTTCCTCTGAGCATCTTAGATATGTGCTATATTGTCTATCCTTAATCTTGGGAAATTCTCTGTGATTTTTTTTTAAGTATTTTTTTTCCGTTACTTTTTTTTTTTTTTTTTTCCTCTAAGATCCCAACTGTGCTGTTAGACTACTCCTGGTGGCTCAGTGGTAAAGAATCTGCCTGCAATGCAGGAGATTTGGGTTTGACCACTGGGTTAGGAAGATCCTATGGAGAAAAGAATGTCTACCCACTGCAGTATTCTTGCATGGAAAATCCCATGCATAAAGGAGCCTGGTCGGGTATAGTCCATGGGGTTGCAAAGAGTTGGACATGGCTGAGTGACTAATATCATTCCACAGATCTTAAATTCTCTATTTTTTTAAAAAATTTTTCTTTGTGTTTCAATATGTATTGTTTCTCTCTTGAAGTTCACTGATTCTTTCCTTGCCTGCATCAAATTTTTGATGAGTGTATCAAAGATGTTCTTCATCTCAGCTGCTGTGCGTGTGTGTGTGTTTTTCCTACTATTTCTGTCTTATACTTTCTTATAGCTCTCATCCCTCTGTTGAAATCACTCATTTGATCTCACATATTGTTCATCTCTCTAATTTGAACATGTTTTAACTGCAGATTGTTTACTATAGCACAACGCAATTGACAGTAAACAACATTCTGATGATTTTTACTTTTTGTTGGGAGTGGGGTGAGGTATGAAAGGAGTTGAGACAAGTGGAGACAGCACACAAGGAAAGACAGCTTCATCCACCCCAGTTGCTTTCCGGAGCCAGGTAGGCCCAGAGCCCTCAGTTGCCTCTTACTATGCCACTGTTGCAGAGAAGGCAATGGCACCCCACTCCAGTACTCTTGCCTGGAAAATCCCATGGACGGAGGAGCCTGGTAGGCTGCAGTCCATGGGATCGCTAAGAGTCGGACACGACTGAGCGACTTCACTTTCTCTTTTCACTTTCATGCATTGGAGAAGGAAATGGCAACCCACTCGTGTTCTTGCCTGGAGAATCCCAGGGATGGGGGAGCCTAGTGGGCTGCCGTCTATGGGGTCGCACAGAGTCAGACACGACTGAAGTGACTTAGCATAGCATAGCATAGCATGCCAATGTTGACTGTGCTCTATGGCTTCAAAGGATTGGTATGACCCCACCCTGGGGAGAAGATGAGAGCTTAGCACAGGAACTATAAAGACTGCTGAGAACTTGACACCATTCTCCAGAACTTGGTACAAACTAAAGCAGCCAAGGCCTCATCTGAGGGTATGGGGTTGGTTTCCTGAAAAGCTGTGCATGGGTGCATGCTCAGTTGTGTCTGCCTCTTTGCAACCGGATGGACTTAGCCCATCAGGCTCTTCTGTCCATGGGTTTCTCTAGGCAACAATGCTAGAATGGGCTGCCATACACTCCTCCAGGGGATATTCCCAACCCAAGGATCAAACCTGCATCTCTTATGTCTTCTGCATCAAGAGGCAACTTCTTTACCACTAGCGCCACCTGGGAAGTCCTCCTGACAAGGCAACGTAGGCTAATCATGATGGAAGAGGCTGCCCTTGACTCAGGATGGGCAGCTGGTGCTGTGTGGGGAGTTCTTAGTGGAAGAAAATCCAAGAAGGGAGCTAATTCAGGGGGAAATTTCGTGTCATTCCATGGATTATGGCATACCAGGGAAGAGTGGAGTCAAGAGTGTCTCTCTCCCTACCAAGTCTCCCCTCCCACATTGCATTCTAATTAACAGTTTTATTACAGTGATTTAAAACTCCATGTCAGACAGTTCTAACATGTGTCATGTGTCATACCTGAGTCTGGCTCAGATTGTTGCTTTGTCTATTCTAAGTGTGTTTTTTCTTACCTTCACGTATACAATTTATTGTACTTTAATGCTGACATCACACGTAGGAAAGAAGAAACTGAGGTAGATAACATGTATGCTTGCAAGTCGGCACACTTCTTCACTAAACCTTTAATATAGTTGAGTTGGGCTGGTTTTGTAGTGTGGTCGGTATAGTTATCATTACTGTACTGCAGGTTTCAATTCCTATACAAGTACTTTGTATTTAGATGGAATTTGGTGTTTTAGATCGATGTCTTTCCATGCTGAGTACTAGGTCTTCCCCTGTGGCATACCTCAGAGTCTCTGCATGCTCTTTCTCTTTTCCTGTTTCTCAGTATTCTGTACTTATTATTTGAAACTTCTGTACTTAATGTTGGTCGCTCAGTTGTGCCTGGCTCTTTGCAACCCCATGGACTGCGGCCCACAAGGCTCGTCTGTCCATGAGATTTTCCAGGCAAAGATACTGGAGTGGGTTGCCATTTCCTTCTCCAGGGGATCTTCCCAACCCAGGGATCGAACCAGGTCTCCTGCACTGCAGGCAGATTCTTTACTTGACTGAGCTACAAGGGAAGCCCATACCATAATGGTATGGGTGTGGTCTTAGAAGTGCATTCTCTGATGTTCTAATTAACTCTCAATGTTGACCTGAAATCATGTCTCTTGGTCTGAGGTTATAGCTACTTTGAGACCTGTTGCTCCTTGTCTGATTTAGTTGTGGGCTCCTTCCTAAGAAATAGTTTTGGTTTGTTGTTCAATCCTGATCTATTCTGTCAGTGGAATTCACCAGTGCCATGGGGACTGCAGTTCTTAGTTGCTTTCCTTTCATTCCCAGAGAGTAAGGTTTTTCTTCATTAGTGAACAGTGAAGAGGATCCTGCTGGAGTTTCTTGCCCTTCCTGCACAGTGGTTTTCTACTGGCCCAGGTCTAGATCCATCATGTGAATGCCTCTTGGGATTTTTTTTCCCCAGTCTTTTCTGTGAGTACACTCAGCTTTCATCAGTTTACAACTATTCTAACTACACTCTTAGCTTTGCATCTTCACCAAATGACTGGTCTCTATTTTTCTTCTTTCAGTGTATACATCATCTCTCAAAGAGCCGATACCAGTTGGTTGTTTGGTGACCTTTTTACTTCAATGGGTTCAAAATCGTTATAATTTTGAAGTTAGCCCATCTAACTACTACTGTTACTACCATTTTTCTTCTTCTGTGAGATTTAGAGAGATGATCTTTCTGGGACTCTACTGCCCAGGGTTGAAAGCCATAAGAAATAGAAATATAATCATAAAAATTTAAAGTAATATATATTCTTAGAGTGGATTTCACAGTAAAATGAAAGTCTAAATTCATGCTTTCATATCATTTTTATTTCCCAATCATATTAAATCAATACACTAGTAATTAATAAGCATGATTTTATAGCATTTACAGGAGCATCTCAGTGTATGGGAAATTTTAATCAACTTCTAGAATTTGAAAAGTGGATGGTAGACTATTTATTGATGAAGCAAAGCAGAGAAAGCCACAGCCTATACACACATGGAGGAAGATGCTGAGAAGAACAAAGAAGCTGAGCTGCTTTTGAAACTAAAGGGGCTCTGGACTTGGAGAGAGCAGGTATATCAGAGGGAAGGAGTGAGAGGTGGAGGCAGAAATCAGAAGTTCTAACTGAAGCCTTTAATGTCATTTACATAACAGTATATTATGCATTCACACTTCCCACCCCTGACTTTATTTAGAGATTTCAGGGCAGCTAGGAATTTGCCTGCCACAAGGGGGAAAAAAAATGTAGGATTCTTTTCTGATGCATTATATAATCTCTCCAGGGAAATAATGAGCAGTTAGTATGGATGAAGTTGACTCAAGAATAGGCTTCCTTATTCTGACTTTGGATAATCCCTAATACATAGGTTAGTTCATCTCATGCTCACTGTAAAGAATAATCTTGATGCAACCAAGCTTTTCTTATTATTGCAAGAAACATAATAATATTAAAGGACTCCTTGTTTACTGCTTACTAGGTGCAAGTACTTATCAAAGGCAAGAGCCATGAAAAGACAAAACATTTATCAGCTATTTGAAAAAATATAGAAATTAAAAGCAAAATATATTAAAAAGGCAAAAATATTGGCTTAAAATAAAAAGTAGGTATTGATGAGTAGGAAGTTGTTTCAATTAAAAATGTCAAATATTAAAATTCACAATAAGCTTATATTCATATTTATTGATGCTTTTGAACTGTGGTGTTGGAGAAGACTCTTAAGAATCCTTTGGACTGCAAGGAGCTTAAACCAGTCAATTCTGAATATTCAGTGTAAGGACTGACGCTGAAGCTAAAGCTCCAATATTTTGGCCACCTGATGTGAAGAACTGACTCATTGGAAAAGACCCTGCTGCTATGAAATTTTGAAGGTGGGAGGAGAAGGGGAACACAGAGGATGAGACGGTTGGATGGCATCACTGACTTGATGGACATAAGTTTGAGCAAGCTTGGGGAGTTGGTGATGGACAGGGAATCCTGACATGCTGCAGTCCACAGGGTCGCAAAGAGTTGGACATGACTGAGAGACTGAACTGAACTTATATTCATAGTGAAAATAATTTTATGTGTTCAGTTCAGTTCAGTTCATTTCAGTCGCTCAGTCATGTCCGACTCTTTGCGACCCCATGAATCATAGCACGCCAGGCCTCCCGGTCCATCACCAACTCCCAGAATTCACTCAGACTCCCATCCATCGAGTCAGTGATGCCATTCAGCCATCTCATCCTCTGTCGTCCTCTTCTCCTCCTGCCCCCAATCCCTCCCAGCATCAGAGTCTTTTCCAATGACTCAACTCTTCGCATGAGGTGGCCAAAGTACTGGACTTGCAGCTTTAGCATCATTCCTTCCTAAGAAGTCCCAGGGCTGATCTCCTTCAGAATGGACTGGTTGAATCTCCTTGAAGTCCAGGGCACTCTCAAGAGTCTTCTCCAACACCACAGTTCAAAAGCATCAATTCTTCAGTGCTCAGCCTTCACAGTCCAACTCTCACAACCATACATGACCACAGGAGAAACCATAGCCTTGACTAGACAGACCTTTGTTGGCAAAGTAATGTCTCTGCTTTTGAATATGCTATGTGGGTTGGTTATAACTTTCCTTCCAAGGAGTAAGCGTCTTTTAATTTCATGGCTGCAGTTACCATCTTCAGTGATTTTAGAGCCCCCAAAAATAAAGTCTGACACTGTTTCTCCATCTATTTCCCATGAAGTGATGGGACCGGATTCCATGATCTTCGTTTTCTGAATGTGTATGTGTTAGGGGAGTGTAATTTCCTCGGTTCTATCTTGTCACAACAAAAATTTGAAGCTACGGATGTTAAAGCCCTCGGTGTGTCACAGCTCTCAGACAGTCCGTGTTATAGTTCTCGGACAGATCGGTCTTATTTAGAAAATAAAGGAAAATACGTACTCGAGGCATGGGATCATGCTGACCCAAATGACACGAAGAGGAGAGAGAGAGAGAAAAAAAGAGAGAATACTTGCATGCGCGTGCGTGGGATAGAAAGCCCTGGCCCTTTGGCTCCTCTTTTTATGTGTTTTTTCCTCCCCCTGGGCCTGCCCTATGTAATTGGGCAAGCCAGGAGTGCTGTTTGCTTTACCTGAGATCCTCACTTCTGTCCTCGGACCTTCCTTTGTTCTATTTTCATGGGCTTTTTCCTTCCTTTTCTTTTAGCCACTGCCGTTCTGGCCCCCTTTTTCCTATTCTAAAAAGCTAACATATGAAAACAGAGTAATGTAAGAAGAGATGGCTTTAGTAATATTAAAGCATAATTTCCCAAATTAGAATATAATAGATTTTGTTGAAAATCAGATTTGGTATAATATTTTTAAATATATAGAAATAATAAAGTATGTATAAAAAGAGACTTAATCTAGGAGATCCAAATTGAAAATAATTGACAATGTATTTTAATATTTTCAAGTTGCTGGTTTTCTACACTGTGGCTCCCATTCAAATATATATATCTTTTCATTAAAGGTTCTGTCACATTACACACACAAACACACAGATGCACACATATATTTATAAATATACTTGTACATTAAACACATGCATTATATGTAAAAGCATTAAAGTAACCACCAGAATTGCACAGGATAAACCAGTGTACTTAATAACCTCTGGAGAGTTCTATTATGCAGAAATATGGGCATAACTATTTTTTCTTACCATTAATGCCTGTTGTACTGATTTTTTAAATCATTTTAATATTTTACATTAACCAAAATATTAAAAATAAAACAACATATTTATTTACGTTCTGGCTTCAGCTGCTCGTCTCTTTACCACTCACTATTGTTTTGTTAATCACAACAGGATAAACAGTGTTTCACTGTCATTTACAGTCTTCTGGTTACTCTTGGTTATAGTATCCCAGTTGCTATCATCTCGTCTGAGAATTTCAGTCTCAGATTTTTTACTTTTCACTGGCCAAGCTTCAGGTAAGAGGCTTTTAAATGAGGGGAGACAGATGTTGTTAAGGCCTCCCTCTCCTGAGTCACCTTGGGGTAAAAGGAGGTTTGTTCTGTTTATTAGGCTCTATGTGACCTGCCATGTTGTGTCAAGGAGGGTAAAGAGGAAACACAGCCGCACTTCCAGACATGTCTTAATACAGAGAAAGAAAAGCTCCCTCACAGAAGATGGTAGGAAAAGCCTGGGTACTTCCTACTACATCCAAGATACACACCTCAGTACACACACCTACACACAGACACACACTCATACTTCTCCTAAACCTGTCATTTCCCCTCTAGAATTATTGCTTGCATTCTCAGACAGGAAAGTATGCACTGATACAACCCTTAATTATCCCCAGAGGAAATGTCTGGGTTATAGGTATTTATAACTCACTTTGAAAGGTGAAGTTACTGAAGTGAAGTCTCTGCATCTCCTCTTGAAATTCCAGTAACGAACAGAACAGCCCCAATGACCATAGTGCCCACATGACCTGCCCTTTTTGAGAATGTTTCCCTACTTCCAGGACATATCTCAGTCATTAACTATGGTACAATCCTTAAAAAGTTGTTTCATCTCTTTGTGCCTTCTTTTTTCTCATCTCTGAAAGAGTAATATGAATACATCTATTGTTTTCATTTTACAAAATTTAAATAAGATCAGAGCGAGTGTATAGCACCAAGCCTGGCACAGTGTGCTTAATAGGTGTTATGATTGTTATTACAACCCCAGCATTCACATACTCGTGTAGAAGTGAGTTCTTTCCTCAGTGCTCCAAAATAATGAGGGATCATTTCACTAAAAAAAAAAAAGAAAAGAAACTTTAATTGAAATTCTACTTATCAAACAATGTCTCCTAAAGAAAATAGTTTACCAATTTAAGTTTCAGTCATCTCATCCAAAACTGAGAAGCAGGAGATAGGTTATAGCATCTAATGTGTTTTCTAATTTATAAACTGTTTTATTGTATTTCAGTGTTGTGTTTCTTTCTGTGCCATTTCTTCCTTTACATTAAGGAGTGCTGTTAATTCCTCCTCTAAATGAGTCTAGTACTGCGAGATATCCACCAGCAAGGTGCCCGAGCTAGTAGTTCACTGCATAATCTGACATTAGCGACAGGTTGCCTCCAAAAACTAATGGTCATTTAACCCAAAGACGTAAAGCCAAGGAAAGAGATGTGACAGCCAAGGAGAAAAATCACCTCAACTGGCAGTTTCAATAAACGTCTATGTCACATGGAAGAGATTAGTTGAGCAGAAACTTCTTTCCTTTCTCTTAATCTCCATTAACAGTGAATATGCTGAGAGTGAGAATGGTAAAATGTTCTCTGGTCTGCATGTTTGAGAGGAAAATGTGTTTGGAGAAAGGGATGCCTTTTTTACTCCCTTATCAGACTGGTGTTAAACCCAGTTGACTTTGGCATGCGTGATCATGCATGTGTATTAGTCACTCAGTTGTGTCTGACTTTTTGTGACCCCATGGACTGTAGTCCACCAGGCTCTTCTGTCCATGGGATTCACCAGGCAAGAATACTTGAGTGGATTGCCATTCCCTTCTCCAGAGGATCTTTTCGACCCAGGGATCAAACAGGCATCTCCTGAGTCTCCTGTATTGGGAGACAGATTCTTTACTATTGAATCACATGGGAAGCCTCTAGCACAGCACAAGGTTTTCATTTTCTGTGAAAATTATCTTAGCATAGTGCAAGTGTAAAATGCCTGCATTGACTCCAGGACTTCATTGGTTTATAAATTTTGGACTAAATAATGTAAAAGCACTCTCTCCATCTGACTAGCAAGATAGAATCATGTCCAGACTCTCCTGTCCCCAGTGGACAAAAGCCTTTTACATGCCTTTGTGGGACCAAAGGAATGTTTAGGAAACATTTGAACAGTGGTCTGGAGATCAGAAAACAGGTCTCTCAGCTGCAGAGGTATGTTTAGTGGTTAGCGTGTAGGTGGTATTGTTAAACTGGGAATTGACGCAGTTAACAGTTAACTAAGATGAATACTGTAGGCCCAAATGGTAAAGAATCTGCCTGCAATGCAGGAGACCTGGGTTTGATCCTGGGTCAGGAAGATCCCTGGAGAAGGGCATGGCAACCCACTCCAGTATTCTTGTCTGGAAAATTCCACGAACAGAGGAGCTTGGCAGGCTACAGTCCATGGCGTGGCAAAGCGTTGGACACTACCAAGTGACTAATACTTCACACTTCAGAAACAAATTAAGGCCTAAATTGTGGCCTTATGGATATTATATTCAAATATGTTTAATAAATAAAAGGAAGAATTCTAGAAGAATACAGTGTAATGGAAGATGATGATGAACCAGTGTTTTGGTAACAAAAACGTGTTTCTCTGGTATGAGTTTTGACTTTGACCCAGTCAAGAAACATGTGAATGTCTACATTAACTTTCCACCTTGGTGATGCCAGAGCTGGAATAGTTTTACTTAGGTGAGTGAAAACCTGATTCAAGTTATTAATTTATAAGTTATTTAAAACAGTTTTAATTTAGGAGCTCCTATGCACTAAACCATCTTCAAGATTATTGTAGTAAAGTTGAAAAAAAAAATTAAAAGAAGAGACACAGGAATTCCTGACATATTTAACATGCAATCTAGTGATAAAAGACAGGTAATAAATTAAACGAATAAGTAAAAATAGCCTCCGATGATTACAAGTGCTATGAAAAAGCTTTTTAAAATTTTTTTTAATGAATACAAAGTTTTATGGGGACATCGTAATTTTGGATAGCACAACTGTAATAGTTTTCTAGTGTTGCTCTAACAAGCTACCCCAAATTAGTGACTTAACTATTAAATCCTTATATTGTACAACTGAAACTAATATAATGCTTTAATCAGGGGGAGGTTGATGCTCACTCAGTCATGTCTGACTCTTTGCGACCCCATAGACTGCATTCCGCCAGGCTCCTCTTTCCATGAGGATTCTCCAGGCAAGAATACTGGAGTTGGTTGCCATGCCCTTCTCCAAGAGATCGTCCCAAACCAGGGATCAAACCCAGGTCTTCTGCATTGCCGGTGGATTCTTTACTGACTGGGTCACCAGGGAAGCCCTTGTCAGTTACACCTCAATAAAAAATAGTGACTTAAAGCAAATGTATTATCTTAAACTTCACATAAGAAGTCTGATATCTCACTGAGCTAAAATCAAAGTGTCGGCAGGGTTACATTACTTCGAGGCTCTAAAATGAGAACCAAATCCTTGCCTTTTCCATCTCTCTTCAGCCGTTTTCACCTTATTTAATGATTTTAATCAGCCAGTTGCTCAGAATTGAGAACTATGAGTCAGGCTTCCTGAACACTCTCATTCCTTACACTCCTCACAGTTTCTTCTCCTCATTGCATGCAGGGTAACATTTTATAGTACGGATCAGATTGTGTCAGTAACATGCTTTAAATACATCAATGAATTTTCACACAATTGAAATAAAAGTCAGATCCCTTCTGTGACATATAAGGCCTTACCTACTTCTCTGTCCTCATGTGGCAATACTGTCACCTGGTTCCCAATCTTCAATAGCATTAAATTTGTTTTTGTTTTTGTTTTTGTTTTGATCTCCAGACCTTCCAAACTTATCCTAAACTTTACACTGGAAATTAGTTATGTTCACAATGCTCTTCCCTAGATTTCCCTATTGCTAGATCTTCTCAAATAAGCTGAACTGGATCACAGCATGTTTTCTCTAGATAAAGCACACTTCTTTCCACATACTCACTAGTCTTCCATTGGCTTTTTAACCTTCTTCATCAAGCTGGTCATTCTCTAAAGTCATCTCACTTCTTTATTGTATGTTTGATGGGCTTCCCTGATGGCTCTGATGGTAAACAATCTGCCTGCAATGCAGGAGACCCAGGTTCTTGGGATGGGAAGATCCCCCGGAGGAGGGAATGGCTACCCACTCCAGTTTCCTGGAGAATCCTATGGAGAGAGGAGCCTGGTGGACTATAATCCATGGGGTTGCAAAGAGTAGAACATAACAACTAACACTTTGACTTCTTTTGACACGCTACAAGTGTTAATATCCAAGATGCATGGATCATTGTGTAGCTCTAGGATGAAATATTTTTGTGTTATTTAAGTGGGAATTGTGCGCCTTGGCAGTGTGCACTGTTGAGTTCTTCCAAATGAAAGTAACGAGGCTTGTCTTCTACCTCTTCCCAAATATTAAGGCTTTGGTCTGTGCAGACACCTAGTAAGACATATGTTCACAATGTGAATGAATGAGCAAGAGAGTTTCTGAAGAGACATTATTTTTTTTTTTTAACTTAGGTACAATATGATAATTATGATAACATCACATGCTCTAAGTTGAAAGTCAGCAAGCAAGGTTCTGACTCAAACTAATTTTATTAATTTATCACATTTATCTAAAGACTCAAATAATTTACTTGGCTGAGGCATAGATATTATCAATAAATTATAAAATATATTATTAAATAATTGTAACTGGAGTTAACGAACTTCCCAAAAATTTTGTTGAAGGATTGGCTGCAGAAGTCTTACAATAAGACTGATGGTTGTGAAAGGCAATGCCAGAGTGGATAATTTAATCCAGAGAAAACAAAAGTCATGTGCAAAGTATGTCTTACTCTCTGTTCCCTAGAAAACTCACTCTTGTAATGTTTGGCTTTGATGCAGGACCTTAGGGATCTTCCACTTCTCGCTGGACCTTTCCGGAGTCATTGGTCAGTATCCGTATCCTTCCTGGATACCTAGAGTACCATCCAGTTTTCTGCCTTATGTCCCTAACTGTACAGCAACTTAAACCTCAGCCTTCTTATTTAACATCCTGTTACTCCAGGCTAAAGTCTCCAGATCACCTTTGTCTGCAACTATTTATTAACGGGCTCCTGAAATTTCATGGTTTGTAGACAATTTTCTTTTTTGTAAGCAGGGCTTCTACATTCTCACTTGATCTGACAGAGATTTGACCCTTTAAAATCTGGAGCCTCAGGACTTTCCTGGAACTCCAGTGGTTAATACTTTGCTTTCCAGTGCAGGGTATGTGGATTCAGTTCCTGGATGGGGAGCTAAGATGCTACATCCCTGACAGCCCAAAGATCAAAACATAAAACAGAAGCAGTATTATATAAAATTCAATAAAGCCTTTAAAAATGGCTCACATAAAAAAAAAAAATCTAAATCTGGAGGCTAACATACACCAGTGGTAACTATGGAGGAGAACACCATCACCTTTGGAGGCAATTGCTAGAGACCAGATCATTGAATGAGGCCATTCTTAGCAAAACAGAAAGGGGCTCCTTCTTCTATCCAGCAGGGTTCAGGAAAGCATAGATTTTCAATATATTTTATTCTCATTCACACACCTATCCCCATAAATCTCAGGGCCCCACTTTTCCTTGTAAGGGTCAAGATGTATCAAGGTTGTATATTTGCTGTTGGTTGTAGCATTTACAACCTTATAACCTTTCAGTTGACTTCATTTTCAACACTCTTCCTTGTAGCTGAAATATTTAAGAATGGCTTCTAATATGGCCTGAGAATTTCTTAGGTTTTTCACAGCATGCTTAAGGTTAGAATCAGTTAGTCCTGAGCCTACATGTATGTGTGCATGCATGCAAAGTCCCCATGTTTGGCCGAAGCAGACATCTCACATAAAATGTCTTATAATCATGATCACCTGTATATTAATCAAGTGCAGCAGTTACCTTCCTACTCTTCACTTTCCATCTGAGTTTTTTCCTAATTAAACACTTCTGAAAGCCTTAGTAAGTATGATACCTGTGCATGCTAAGCATTATTACTCACCCTAATTATCCACAAAAATATTGTATCTGCATTGATGTCAGATCAGTGAGAATGCAAGTCTGAATTCTCATTCTGGAGGTTTATAGGACCAGTGTTGTAACCAATGATCTTAGTCCAAATTTTTTTGAAAATTCAGCTTATATGGTAAATCTTTTGTAGACTTTTTTGGAGGGAAGAGTTACTCTATTACTAGGGCAACATGACTGAGAGAACAGTATGAGGACTGCTCTAGGGAAGGAGAGAAAGAACTGGAAGTTTGTGGATAACCATGCTGACCACAAATTCACAAGGAAATACAGGCAAAAATGCTTCTCTGAAGAGGGTACATGGAATTACTGTGTTTGGAATTGTATATTGTGCTGTGCTGTGCTTAGTCACTCAGTCATGTCCAGTTCTGTGACCTCCTGGACTATAGCCTGCCAGGCTTCTCTATCCATGGGGATTCTCCAGACACATCTCCTCCAGGGATTGAACACAGGTCTCCCACATCGCAGGCAGATTCTTTACCATCTGAGCCATGAAGGAAGCCTAGAATTGTCTATCAGGGTGAGAAAAAAGGAAAGTCAAAGTTTATCTTGCCCTTCTCTCAGTTCACCTGTCTTTCATTGTTCAAAATTAATGTATAGAGCTCAATACCCCTATATGTCTGCACTGTGTTAACTGGCTCTGTCTGGCTATTGCTGGGGAAACCATAGACTTCATGGTTATAACTGAACTAAACATGGGTGTTAGTATTGTTGTAGCTTCTGCCTTAATAGGTGTCAGGCTGCCCATGACCAAGCTCAATCCTTGTCCTGAGGAGAGGCTGAAGGAGATGATGGGGTTGGGCGCATAAGAGATGGCATATAACCTGGATATTCTGTCTATCAATATTCTATCACAATTTTATTTTTAAATATTTTATGTGATGCTCTTTGTGAGGATGCACCAGTGACATGTACTGTATTCAATATATAAAATATGTTTAAAGTGTTTTGTGTATGTTTAATTTGCATTAGTATAGCCAGCTTGCGATTTCTTTCTTTTTTCTGCACTTCATACTCTGCATGTAACAGAATTCTCCCAGAGCTAAACAGGCATTTGTACTAGTGTGCTCACAATCACAGGGGTAACTGACAATCCTGGTACTATGCCTCCAGCTATGCAATTTAAGAATTGTAGCCCTGCTCCAAAGGCTCATTTAGTGGCTGGGAGTATCTATCGAATATGATCTCAGTCTTCCTCCATCCTTGTGGATGAGAGATCCACCCTTGTGAATCTCATGAATGAATTTCCAGTTGCAACTCCTAGTTCCCTTGGTGTTTTTAAGCAGATTCTGCCTCTAATGTTGGAGCAGTCAGTGGGAAAGATGTCTTGCCAAGGTTATAAGCTGTGGAATATCTAACTGTCCAAGATGCAACAGAGCTCTCATTTTAGTCAACATATACTGAATTTTGGAAATGGAAATGGCAGCCCACTCCAGTATTCTTGCCTGAAGAATCCCCTGGCCAGAGGAGCCTGGCGGGCTACAGTCCATGGGGTCCCACAGAGTCAGACATGACTGAAGTGACTAAACACATACTGAATTTTAAGCAAAAGTAGAGAAAATTTATCACTGTCTCTCTTTATTTTGCCATTTTAGAAGATATGTTGGTTTTCCTTGGTCTCTGTTATTATTTCATAGAAGCTCTTACACTTATGCCAGCAAACTTTTGGCTCTGATCTGAGTTGAGAAAACAGATCCTGAGAACACTCCTAAGATATACAATATGTTGTGTTCCTCGCAGAAAATACTTTCAAACTCCTGCTCCCTTTAAAAGCTAGAACAGCACTATGGACTGAACGTACTCCCTTCAAATTCTCATGTTGAAGTCCTAATGCAATGATATCTGAATGTGGAGACTTTGAGGGCTGATTAGGGTTAGATGAGATCCTGAGGGCTGAACCTTCATGATGATATTGGTCAGCTCCCTAAGAAGAGGAAGAAAGGAGTTGGGGCGGGTTGGTTAGAGTGGCAATGGAGAGAGCCTTGTCTGCCCTCTCCAAGGGCACAGGGAGAAGGTTGCTGTTGACAAGTCAGAAAGCGAATCCTCCTCAGAACCTAACACTCAGACTTCCAAATTCCAGAACTATGAACAAATATACTTCTGCGGTTTAAGCCACCAAATTTATGGCATTTTGTTATGGCAGCCAAAGCTGACTGATACAGTAGCATTCAAATTATTCCTGAAAATTTACTCCTTACAGGATGGACCTGCAGTCCATCCTTCGTGACCAGATATGCTTGATTCCTGTGTGGGCACAAGTTTATATTCCTGCTTCCTACAGTTCCTTCCAGTTCCAGTTTATAGAATAATTTTTACCTCCTTTTTTGATGGAAGAGCTGTCACATCAAAATTGATTGAGCACTTTAATGGAAGATCCATTCCACTAGGCAGGTATGGATCTAGGCAATTAGTAACACAAATCCCCAGGATTAAAAAAAAATAAGTCAGGATTAGATTCCCATCTGCTTCTTATACAATATGCTTCAAAATAACTTGGAATTAAAAACAATTAAACAGCTTAATTTTTTAATTATAAAATTCAAAAGTATATACAAGTAGCTAGAAAAACATATAATAAAACCTCATATATGAATCACCTAGCTTCAAAAACTATCCATGCATGGCTGATCTTGCTTTACCTATATTCTCACCCACCTTCCCTCTGGTCTGACTGCATCTATTGAAAATTTAATATATATTGGTAAAAATATTCTCTTCAAAAACATAAACATAGTAACATTAGTACACTTTAAGTTTAAACTATAGTTTCTTAAAGTATCAAGTGAGAGTTCAAATTTTTAAGTGTTAGTCTTGAGTAAGTGAATATACAGTGAATTATAATTAATAAAAAAGACAAACAAGTGTATTTGATTTACTTTCTTTTACAATTTAGTATTTTAAACTTATATCCAAGTTAGATAGTTTTGTTGCAAACCAAATGCTCCATATTCATTTATCCCTGAAGATATCTGAATTCTGTAAGTTTGTTATTCAATCTAATTTTTTTCACATGTGATTGAGATAAGTATGTTATTATAACTTTTTCATATGAAAATGCTAAGAACATGAGATTTTCCTCTTTGAGATAATTTACTGGTATGAAATATTATACAAATTCTAGTTTTATATGTTGGACATCTAATTTCATATAATCAGTACAATTTAGAAAGATAGTTATGTATTGTGTAATCACATTTAACTTTTTTTTGTATATTCTATAACACTTAAAAGTGGTAAGAAAAGTGAAGGACTGGGCTTCCCTGAGAGCTCAGTTGGTAAAGAATCTGCCTGCAATGCAGGAGACCTCCATTCAATTCCTGGGTCAGGAAAATCCCCTGGAGAAGGGATAGGCTACCCACTCCAGTATATCTGGCCTGGAGAATTCCATGGACTGTATGTATAGTCCATGGGGTTGCAAAGAGTTGGACGCGGCTGAGCAACTTTCACATAACACATGTCAGTGATAAAACCTCATAATGGAAGGGAGGCAGTTGTACTAGTTAGAAATGGAATTTAAGAAAAACTCCCCTCCCTCCATCTCTCCCCTTCTCTCTCTTATGTCCTCTCCTTTCTCCTTCTCACCCTCCTCCTTCTCTCCCTTTCTCTCTCTCTCCCTTCCCCCTTTTCTGTCTCTTTATACTTATAGCCCCAACATATACTTTGTTTTTTTTTTTCCTGGTGTTCTTCTCTGGTTTTTCTATGCATTTGTATTCTATAACTGCTTTTTTCTGATTGTCGTATCTGCTATAAGTAAGTAGAAAAGAGTGAAAAATGACTGTGATGCTTAATCAATACATCTATTTTAAAGAATCAATAAGAGATTGTTCCTTAATATTCATCACTTTTAAAAGGAATCTTAGAGATAATTTCCTGTTTAAGCCCATAAAACATTATAAATTGGCAGAGCAAAATAAGTAATTTTTAAAAAACAATAGTATAAATTTAAGAAGAATGCAAAAAATATATATTTTTAAAGTTAAAAACTACTTGTTCTTAAACTGATCATAAATTAAAGGTACCATATGGAGATATAACATAATATTTCCCTTTTTATAAAATCACATTAATAACTTTGCCTATGGATATAAATATTGGCTGTAGATAGAGACATTATATGATGAATATATATGCATATATATACTTATGGTGAAGTATAGTTGAAATGATGGAGAAGATACATTTCAGAAATGAAATAAAAAAGCAAAAATTATAATTGACCTATATAGGAAAATAATCTAAGAAAGAGTTGGTATATGAGTATATATAACTGATTCACTTTGCTGTACAGCAAAAACTAATGATGTAAGTCAACTTACATAGATGGAAGTTGATGTAAATCAAGTATACTTTTTGAAAAAAGTTTTTAAATTATATATATGGTACGCAACACTCAGAAAAAAAGACATGCAACACTCAGAAAAAAAAATTCTGCTAACTTCTGTCTTTCAAAGCAGTGACTAAGTACAATTGGAAGTTGGCTCAAGTAGTCAAATATATTGCATATTGGTTGAGGTTAAACCTTGATCAGAAAACTTTTAAAAATATTTTAATCTCCTTGGAATTAGGTACATATTGTATATGTATGTGTGTTTTTAAATATAGTCCTAGTAACCACATACACAAATTAGTTATTATCAGAGAATATTTGATCGTAGTCTTATATACCCTTCCTGAAAATGATTAGCATTCCAGAGACCTGTGTTGTTTTTATCTTCCAGCGAGTACCTTTGTGTTACTGAGAAGAGCAACCCACTTCATTCAACAAACATTTTTCACCTTCCTAATCTCTGACAGGCACTAAGTTAAGGGTATTGGATTCAGTTGTGAAATGCCAATGTTATATTAGATTAAAAAACAGGGGCTAAGTCAACTCTAATCTTTTATTATTCTATACCTTCTTTAAAAAAAAAAAAAAGCTGATCTTAGTCCCTTTGAGTAGTGGTGCAGCAAATTGAAGATAGGTGGCTTCTATATTGTCCTTCTTATCAATATCCATTTAACAGAAGGGTATTTTATATGCTCAGATATGTGCAATATAGAAACTGCTTCTTTATTTATCAGTATTTTATCAATGTGTTATAGTAAAAATGAGTATGCTTTGTGGTAACTCATGAGAAATGTAGTTTGTATTTGAGTGTTATGAACATTAAAAATGTACAAAAGTTAAATTCATTTTTATACCATACATATTTATAAGATGCCTTAGTACTTTAGAATCCAAATTGTTGTCTTTTAATTAAAAAAAAAAATTTGGACTCATCCAGCTTTTTGAGAAATGTTAAAAGGACATTTCCCTAAGCATCAGATTTAATTTCCTATGATTCATTTTTGACAGATCATGTACTTGAACCAATGAGTCTTAATTCTTTCCTTTTCATTGTTGGCAACCAAAAAACTTGTATTACTCATATGCTGGAAGATAAATTTTGCAGAATATTACTGCCCAATTTTTATATTGTCTTCTGCGTTGTGTAGACCACATGCTGAAGGTACAGTAGATTCCATCACTCTATATGAGATGAAGGAGCCAGTGACTACTAAAAAGTTCACCTTTAGATGAATATTGAGAAATGGTGAAACTGGGTATAAAATGATGAACAATTATCATTCAAAACAAAAAGGACAGATATGAAAAAGAGGTTCAAAGACTGTTTTTTTATTAAAGAAATAACAAATATGATGCAAGTTAACCATTAACTAATTCAAGGTTTTAAAAGTCTGTCAATATATAAATACTGACTTGAATAAATGCACAAAAAGCTTTTAAAGTATCTAATATGTTTGCCTGTAAAAGGAATACTATACTACAAGTAAACTCTACATACACACAACAACTACAAACCTTACTGAAACTGTAAAATTTTAAGTAATCTTCAGTTCAGTTCAGTTCAGTTCAGTCACTCAGTCATGTCCAGCTCTTTGGGACCCCATGAATTGCAGCACGCCAGGCCTCCCTGTCCATCACTAACTCCAGGAGTTCACTCAAACTCACGTCCATCGAGTCGGTGATGCCATCCAGACATCTAATCCTCTATCGTCCCCTTCTCCTCCTGCCCCCAATCCCTCCTATCATCAGAATCTTTTCCAATGAGTCAACTCTTCGCATGAGGTGGCCAAAGTACAGGAGTTTCAGCTTTAGCATCATTCCTTCCAAAGAACACCCAGGGCTAATCTCCTTTAGAATGGACTGGTTAGATCTTGCAGTCCAAGGGACTCTCAAGAGTCTTCTCCAACACCACAGTTCAAAAGCATCAATTCTTTGGCGCTCAGCTTTCTTCACAGTCTGGAAAAACCATAGCCTTGACTAGACGGATCTTTGTTGGCAAAGTAATGTCTCTGCTTTTGAATATGCTATCTAGGTTGGTCATAACTTTCCTTCCAAGGAGTAAGCGTCTTTTAATTTCATGGCTGCAATCACCATCTGCAGTGATTTTGGAGCCCAAAAAAATAAAGTCTGACGCTGTTTCCCCATCTGTTTCCCATGAAGTGATGGAACCAGATGCCATGACCTTTGTTTTCTGAATGTTGAGCTTTAAGCCAACTTTTTCACTCTCCACTTTCACTTTCATCAAGAGGCTTTTTAGTTCCTCTTCACTTTCTGCCATACATGGCTAATTTATATCCTGAGAATATAGCTTACCCTTCTGAAAACCAGACACATCATCCATGGTAGTACCCTCTTATCCATGGTTTTACTTTCCACAGATTCAGTTACCCATGGCCAACTATGGTCTGAGAACAGTAAATGGAAAATTCATGGAACAAATAATTTGGAGACTAAATTCCCTGCCATTCTTGGAGAGTGATGCAATCTCACGCTGTCCCTTTTGGTGCCACCTGGGATGTGAATAATCTCTGCTCAGTTGATCCCAACCTTTAGTCACTTAGTAGCTACCTGGATTATCAGAGGGTCTTCACTGGTTGCTCAGCTGGTAAAGAATCCACCTGCAATGCAGGAGACCCTGGTTGAATTCCTGGGTCAGGAAGATCCTCTGGAGAAGGGAAAGGCAACCCACTCCTATATTCTTGGGTTATCAGATGTACTGTTGTGTGTTGTGGTATCACAGTGCTTGTGTTCAAATAACCTTTCTTTTTTTTTTAATAATGGCTGCAAAGCATAAGAGTAGTGAGACTGGCAATACAGATATGCCAAAGAGAAGCCTTGAAGTGCTTCCTTTAAATTTAAAAGACAGAGGGAAAATGAAAGTCACCCAGTCATGTCTGATTCTTTGTGATCCCATGGTGCAGCCCGCCAGGCTCCTCTGTCCTCAGAAATCTTCAAGCATGAATACTGGAGTGGGTAGCTGTTCTCTTTTCCGGGGATCTTCCCTACCCAAGGATTGAACCTGGGTCTTCTGCATTGCAGGAAGATTCTTTACCATCTGAGCCACCAGGGAAGCTCTAAGGAAAGAAAACAAACAAACAAACAATATTGTATGCTGAAGTTGCTAAGATCCTCAGTATGAATCTTCTCCTCCTAGAATTGTGAAGAAGGGAAAAGAAATCCATGCTAGTTTCACCGCTGCACCTCAAGCTGCCAAACTTAGAGCCACAGTGTTTGATAAGTGCTGAGTTGAGACGGAAAAGTCTTTAATCTTTGAGGGTAGAAAACATGTTCTAAACATTGACAGCAATGTGTTGCACCAGAAAGCCAGAAAGCAATACAAAGGATTCAGAAAAGGATCTCCTAAATGGAACGACACTAAGCCGTTTGCTGCATGTAAAGGATGGTTAATGCACATATGGGCTTCCCTCGTAGCTCAGTCAGTAAGGAATCTGCCTGCAATGCGGGAGACCTGGGTTTGATTCCTGAGTCGGGAAGACCCCCTGGAGGAGGAAATGGCAACCCACTTTAGTACTCTTGCCTGGAGAATCCCATAGACAAAGGAGCCTAGCAGCCTACAGTCCATGGGTTTGCAAGAGTCGAACACAACTTAGTAACTAAACCACACAAGGGATGGTTACACATATTCACAAATAGGTTTAGACTATAAATATATATAAATTACCTAAGAGGCTGTATCTACAAAGGAAGAGTTTGCTGCCATGTTTCAGAGCTAAAGAAGTTGATGAGGTTGAAACACAACGGTTCATAAAACTTTCTTTAAAACATGTTATAATTGTTCTATTTTATTATTAGTTATTATTGTTAATACCTTACTGTCTAATTTTTAAACAAGAATTAACTAAGTTACTGAATTTATGTAGTATGTAGGTATAGAAAACACACACATACATATATTTATAAGGTTTGGTACTCTCTATGATTTCAGGCGTCCACAGGGGAGTCTTGGAACATATTTGTCTTAAGCTTAGGTGGACTACTGTGCATAAATAGTACCCATACAGTGGTAAGTGGAAAGTGTGGTTTGTTTTCTTTCTCAATTATGTATATACATAGCTATAAATTAGTCATATATACTCAGTGTGCATAGCTTTCAGACATATTTCAAACAAGAGACAAGTTTCTAAGCTGAGCCCATATTTACTACGTATGACAGTGACGTCATTTCATACCACAGACACAGCAAAAGAAACAGTAGCTGATGTATTTGTATTTACTATGTGCCAGGCAATATTTTGACATACATCACCCATTTAATCTTTACAACAGTGCTACGAGGCAGGTACTGTTAGTGTGAGCAGCTTAGAGAGGAGACCACTAACACATTGAATATCCCAAAGGGGGATGGTTTGGTTTTGTCCTTGGGTAGTTTGAGTGTGGAGAGGATACTGTTAACACCCATGCTTAAACTGCTTTCCCAAGATAACATCAGACAGTTTGGTTGAAAGGGAATCTAAGGCCTATAAACTACAGTCATTTTAGCTACTTACAAAAGTAATAACATTTCTTGCTAATACTTAGAGTTACTAAAATTTTGGAGATGAGGCAAAATGATGTACAGGTTTTAAAAGCAAACAAAAACAACTGATTTTTAGGACAAAGTGACATATTGAAATATGACAATTGTTAGATAATAACCTCAATGAATATTTCAAGAATGTTGTCTAAGATTATCTATGGATGCAAATTATGCATGAGTCTGTTAAAATATATTTAGTTCAAGACTTTAAACTCAGTGGTGGAGACTGAAAAGCCAGCAGTGGTAATATTCCATTCAATAAGGACATGGAAATTACTACATAAATTTTTAAATTTTAGATAACTTATTGTTCATTTATTTCAGTCTTAGAATATAGATATAATACATCGTAACACCAAAACATGCATCTTTTCAAAGTACCCATGTCTTACAAGTAGATATGTTTGTTGGCTGTGGGTATGGACATTGATAAGGTATAGGTATTTGTTTAGGGACAATTTTAGGATATTTACTCTGTTTCCTCATCACAATTCCAGGGTAAATCCAACAAGAACAGTGAACCAAACAATTAGTTCACAGACAAAATCTCTAAAGGATAATTTTGGTGAAAATATATTGTAATAAGGTGTTTTTTCCTTATTAAAATATATGGGCGTAGATCAAACCAGTCAATCATAAGGGAAATCAACCCTAAATATTCATTGGAAGGACTGATGCTGAAGCTGAAGCTCCAATACTTTGGCCACCTAATGTGAAGAGCCTCCTCTTTGGAAAAGACCATGATGCTTGGAAAGGTTGAAGGCAGGAAGAGAAGGGGACAACAGAGGATAAGATGGTTGGATAGCAACACCAACTCAATAGACCTAAGTTTGAGCAAACTCTGGGAAATAATGAAGGACAGGGAAGCCTGGCGGGCTACATGCAGTTCATGAAGAATCATAAAGAGTCTGACATGACTTAGTGGCTGACAACAGCAAAGTCTAGACTAGAATCTGAATAATATGTAATTGAAGTGTATATGAAACTTATACCAACCCACATGTCCAACTCTTTGCAACCACATGGACTACACAGTCCATGGAATTCTCCAGGCCAGAATACTGGAGTGGGTAGCCTTTCCCTTCTCCAGGGGATCTTCCCAACCCAGGGATGGAATCCAGGCCTCCTGGTTGCAAGCAGATTCTTTACCAGCTGAGCCAAAAGGGGAGCCCACATGAACAGATAGTGAAGTAAAATATGCAGATATATCATTTTAATATTTTAGGTTTATTACAACTGACATTTTATTTATATATTCTGTAAACATCAGTGAATTCAGTGGGTGTTAGTTATTTTTTAAGACATTCCATAGTACACATAGTCATGGTTACTTAGATCTGCTTGCTTGGTAAAAACTATAAATGGAAATGAGTAAAAATTTAAATTTATAGTTTAAAATATTTTGTTTTAAAGATAAAAAAGGGTGAGCTTGAAATTATTTTTAGTATTAGTATAGTAAGCAAGCATAAGATAGAAAAAAGTTAATGTGTCTATAACACTTAGCTTTGTATGCTTCACACATCATGCCATACTTATGCAGTACTCAAATGCATTTATCAGAGTATTTTTTAAATATATAAATATTGTCATTACAGAATTTAGAAATCAAAATCCTAAATTTGTACATATAGCAGTTAAAATTATATTCATGAACATGGATATGGAAGAAATATTACTTCGTTTTTTAATACATTAATCTGAATTCTACTTAGAAGCTCCTCTTAGAAATGTAGTCTCAATGAATCCAGGATCTTTCCTCATCTCCTTGATGAGATATAATAACCAGTGGACCCATTAATAAGAATCAAGTTGCACGTTTTGTTTAATTTTTTCTTTTTGGAAGGTGTGGGGATGTGAGTCTTTGTATTTGTTTGTTGCCTAGTGACATTGGTGGGAAATTGTTTTCTAGGTAGTCTTCACTGCACTTGCAGACTTCACATCCTCCCCACTATCAGTCCTGTCCGCGTGCATTTGCTCTAGCCCTCGAGAGATCTGGGAAATCGTTGCACATACATGAGGACATTTATACCCTTTCAACATAATGAGACATAATGAGTGCTCAATCATGCTGTTTCCCCAGGATGGTTCCCCTAACCCTAACCCTAACCCTAACTCTGTTGGCATTGTTGTATTTCAGTAGGCATCCCCCCATTTCTTATTTTGTTTTAGCCTGATATACATATTTTTCCCAGACTCCTCTCTGCATCCCATAGGCTGGGACAGATCAGGGAAGATTTCTCTCTCTTCATCAGGAACGTACTCCAGTTTCCCACCAGAACATTCCTCTAATTTTATTCCAGACTGTGATACACCCCCTGTTTAAGTAGAGCATGAAAATTATGAAAATTATTTACTTATAGTTCAGTATTTTGGGTTCAATATTGAGAAACCATTTTAAACCAAAGTTTTCTATCAGTAAAAGAAATTAAGAATGAATCCTTTTGTAGTCTAGCATGTTATCCATTCACTGATCTATTGAGACTGAAGATAAAAGCTAACTGTATATGGAAGAGGAAATGAAAAGGACATTCAAAGGAAAATGATCAGCTAATATGGCAAATATTATCCTGCTGAAAATCAGTGCTTTGTTACCAGCCAGTGTAGTAAACTTGAAGAGAATAAAAATTAATGTTTTGTATTGCAATTGTGGTGAGAGTGAAATAAAGACTGATACCTAGGTAAAAGATTATTTCTAAAATGTCTAAAAGATGAATTTCAAAACTGAGGTGAAACAAACTCATCCTTGATAGAAATTGTGATTTTAAATCAGGGTAAAAATATTTGTGTGCAGTCAGATGTGGTTTTTGGCCTATGTTTTTAACTTGATGTCTCACATTTGGAAATATAGTAAAATTGGCTTTTTTTTTTTTTAACCTCTTTACAAACTTGCTCTGGAAACAAATATATGTGCCTGACTTAATATGAAGAATCTTCCTAGAGACAGGGTAGGAATGTGTAGCATAAAGTCAGAGTTAAAAAGAAAATGTGTGATGGGACAGCAAAAGACTGAAGTTGGATTCAATGTGTGAAATCACAGGAGAGGAAGAACATAACAATTGTGTCATTCTAAATGTCACTTCCCCTTTACCTCAATTGTGAGAATATTTATAACTGCTGATGTAATAGATTCTGAGGTTGAGGTAACTTTATATTTCACTACTTAAAATAATAGTTTGCATATTTACAATGCTAGTAGATTGTATCTCAGTATATTTGTGGTGAGAGTGGTGATAATGGAAAGTCTAGAAAAGTAAATGTAAAAATTTGACCTATATGTTACATGGGGACCACCATACAGTGATTCTTTCTGCCGTATATGCAATTGTTTTCATACACTCATGTCTATTCATTCATGCTAAACCAGTCTGTCTTTTCGTGTTTGAAAACATAAAATAGTCTTTAGTTTTCCATCAACTATTACCTACTTGCTTTATTGATTACGCCAAAGCCTTTGACTCTGTAGATCACAAAAAACTGTGGAAAACTCTTCAAGAGATGGGAATACCAGAACACCTTACCTGCCTCCTGAGAAATCTGTATGCAGGTCAAGAAGCAACACTTAGAACTGCATATGGATCAACAGACTGGTTCCAAATAGGGAAAGGAGTACATCAAGGCTGTATATTGTCACTCTGCTTATTTAGCTTATATGCAGAGTACATCATGCGAAATGCCAGGCTGGATGAAGCAGAAACTGGGATCAAGATTGCCAGGAGAGATATCAATAACCTCAGACAAGCAGATGACACCTCCCTTATGGCAGAAAGTGAAGAGGAACTGAAGAGCCTCTTGATGAAGATGAAAGAGGAGAGTGAAAAAACTGGCTTAAAACTAAACATTCAAAAAACTAAGAACATGGCATCCAGCCCCATCACTTCATGGTAATAGAAACAGTGACATTTTTATTTTGGGCTCCAAAATTACTGCAGATGGTGACTGCAGCCATTAAATTAAAAGATGTTTGCTCCTTGGAAGAAAAGCTATGACCAACCTAGACAGCATATTAAAAAGCAGGAACATTACATTGCAAACAAAGACCCATCTAGTCAAAGCTGTGATTTTTCCAGTAGTCATGTATGGATGTGAGAGTTGGACTATAAAGAAAGCTGAGCACCAAAGAATTGATGCTCTTGAACTATGGTATTGAAGAAGACACTTGAGAGTCCCTTGGACTGTTAGGAGATCAAACCAGTCAATCCTAAAAGAAACCAGTCCTGATTATTCATTAGAAGGACTGATGCTGAAACTCCAATACTTAGGCCACCTGATGCAAAGAACTGACTCATTGGAAAAGACCGTGATGCTGGGAAAGATTGAAGGTGGGAGGAGAAGGGAACGACAGAGGATGAGATTGGTTGGATGGCATCACCAAGTCTGAGCAAGTTCTAGGAGTTGGTGATGGACAGGGAAGCCTGGTGTGCTGCAGTCCATGGGGTCTCAAAGAGTCAGACATGACTAAGCAACTGAACTGACTGACTGAGATTAAACTTATAAATGAATGCCATACAAATGTTATTTGTGAGTTTTTTTCTGATTAAAAACGCTTAGTGGGTTATGTAAATTTAATAGGATAACATTTTTTGCTAACGTAAAAATGTAAAATCATGTGAGAAAAACATAAAAGTAAAGTTAAAATGTTCTTTATATTTTATCTGTGTCTGTATTCATGTTAACTACCCATAATATGTTTCCTATTACAAATATTTAATTTTTTTTCTCTATAAAATGTATCAGATCCTAGTAAGTATGAGAGATCTCTTGTACATTGGATCTGAGTAAATCATCTATCTTCTTAGACTATAACCTCATTTATGGTCCCCCTCTTGTTTGATTCCAGAATGTCTAAGTCTGACTTAGAGACTTTCTTTCTGCTCACCTTATTATGATGAAGTTAGTTGAAGGATTCAAAATATTGTTAATTGAAAGAACTGGTAAATTTTTAATTTCTTAATCTTTTCACAATCTAGAGAATTTTAACACCTCTTTTTCTCAGTGTATTTTACTATTTTATAGATTAAAAGAATAAAATCCAAGTCTAACAAAATTCTTCCCGTATATATAAAACATCTAATATGTTAGTGTTCCTATTAACATATCTGAAAAAGAACTTTAAAACAAAAATTTTGTACATTTGTAATGTTTCTTAACTTTGTTTGTTTTTTAAAGAAATAGTCCTGCAATGAACATTGGGGTACACGTGTCTCTTTCCCTTCTGGTTTCCTCAGTGTGTATGCCCAGCAGTGGGATTGCTGGATCATAAGGCAGTTCTATTTCCAGTTTTTCAAGAAATCTCCACACTGTTCTCCAGAGTGGCTGTACTAGTTTGCATTCCCACCAACAGTGTAAGAGGGTTCCCTTTTCTCCACACCCTCTCCAGCATTTATTGCTTGTAGACTTTTGGATCGCAGCCATTCTGACTGGTGTGAAATGGTACCTCATAGTGGTTTTGATTTGCATTTCTCTGATAATGAGTGATGTTGAGCATCTTTTCATGTGTTTGTTAGCCCTCTGTATGTCTTCTTTGGAGAAATGTCTATTTAGTTCTTTGGCCCATTTTTTGATTGGGTCATTTATTTTTCTGGAGTTGAGCTGTAGGAGTTGCTTGTATATTTTTGAGATTAGTTGTTTGTCAGTTGCTTCATTGTTCTGTTTACAATAGCCAGGACATGGAAGCAACCTAGATGTCCATCAGATGAATGGATAAGAAAGCTGTGGTACATATACACAATGGAGTATTACTCAGCCATTAAAAAGAATACATTTGAATCAGTTCTAATGAGGTGGATGAAACTGGAGCCTATTATACAGAGTGAAGTAAGCCAGAAAGAAAAACACCAATACTACCTATACAATATACAATATTATAATATTGTATATATATTATTAGTATTGTATATATATTATTAGTGTGTATATATATATATATATATATATACACACACACAATAGTATACTAACGCATATATATGGAATTTAGAAAGATGTTAACAATAACCCTGTGTACGAGACAGCAAAAGAGACACTGATGTATAGAACAGTCTTATGGACTCTGTTGCAGAGGGAGAGGGTGAGAAGATTTGGGAGAATGGCATTGAAACATGTATAATATCATGTATGAAACGAGTTGCCAGTCCAAGTTCGATGCAGGATACTGGATGCTTGGGGCTGGTGCACTGGGACAACCCAGAGGGATGGTATGGGGAGGGAGGAGGGAGGAGGGTTCAGGATGGGGAACACATGTATACCTGTGGTGGATTCATTTTGATATTTGGCAAAACTAATACAATATTGTAAAATTTAAAAATAAAATAAAATTTAAAATTAAAAAAAAAAAGAAATAGTCCTAGGAAAATATGAATTTCCTGGGACCAAATTACCAGACTTAAATTATGAGCATTAGCTTTTGTTGTTATTATTTTCACTTTTGAATCTTTTGTTGAACATGAGAGATTACTTTTTCAAGAAGTGTAAATCCAGAAATTAAAAAGAGATCAATTAGAAACAGTCCTTATCTACAAGTTTTGAAATTAAGTGACATAAATACAGCATCTTAAACTTATATGCAAATAAGGACAATTTTCATTCATACACATAATATTGATATCTCTATACACATTCATACACATAATATTGATATCTCTATATATTCATAGCTATACTTATTTCTGCATCTGTCTATTAATTAGCTACTTACCACTTTCTGTCTAACTACCTACCTGTCTACCACTGTTTCTTCCAGGACAGCACTGGAATGTCAGTAATAGAATAAAACTGTAATATTCAAAACTAAGAGAAGCAGATAACCACAAATAGGAGTTGTCAACAAAATATTGGAAAATGGGAAAGCTGAGGTTATCTTTCATTCTACATAAAGCAAAGTCTGAAACAAAAACTTGCATGCAGGTAGTTTATTTGAAAATGTTATCTCAGGAAGTGGATATAAAGGGCAGGTGAGTGAAACATGGAGGGAGGAAAAGCCAAAACAAAGGTGTATTTTGGATTTAGCTGCTGCTTACAGGTGACTGGTACTTAATCCCACCAGAAAAGTCTATAAAGAGTGTTTTTGAAATGCATGTCAAAACTCTCAGCCTGAAGGAGTAAGAGAGAATTTATACATCACAGACTCCATGGCTGCTAACACTTCCGCACCCTGGAGTTGAGTACGCATAGGCATAGTTTCCGCTGGCATCCTCCATTGCAATGATAGAGTATCACCTGAACAGAAATCATGAGGTACACAGCAGTGACATCAGATGAATGTGGTGAGGTTCTACTCACATGAAGGCTGTGCAACCCTGCATAATACGATGGCTAAGCTGGAGGAAGAGGAAGAACCAAGAGGATTTTAAATTGTTACATAAGAGTAGTCTACTCACTGAACCACGGAAATCAACTTTTTCCTAAAATTAAGCTAAATTTTTCAAAGAGCCCTTCATAGATAATTCCCAATAGCAGCTTCTCCAAGGATCTAATTTAAAAAAAAGCCCTAACGACCTACAGCAGTTCCTATTACTGCAGCTGATCTTGGAACTGTAACCAGTATTTGTTCTCTTTCTTCTTAAATGAACATTTTGATTTTTTTTCACCAAGAAAACGGAATATCCAGGTTCTTGGTTCATGAGGTCACTTGGTCCTTTATTCATAAAGTATCTGAGATCTGCATTACTTCATTTATGGTGCTTCGTATGCAGGTCAGGAAGCAACAGTTAGAACTGGACATGGAACAACAGACTGGTTCCAAATAGGAAAAGGAGTACCATAGCTTTCTTATTCATTCATCTGCTGATGGGCATCTAGGTTGCTTCCATGTCCTGGCTATCATAAACAGTGCTGCGATGAACATTGGGGTACACGTGTCTCTTTCCCTTCTGGTTTCCTCAGTGTGTATGCCCAGCAGTGGGATTGCTGGATCATAAGGCGGTTCTATTTCCAGTTTTTCAAGGAATCTCCACACTGTTCTCCAGAGTGGCTGTACTAGTTTGCATTCCCACCAACAGTGTAAGAGGGTTCCCTTTTCTCCACACCCTCTCCAGCATTTATTGCTTGTAGACTTTTGGATCGCAGCCATTCTGACTGGCGTGAAATGGTACCTCATAGTGGTTTTGATTTGCATTTCTCTGATAATGAGTGATGTTGAGCATCTTTTCATGTGTTTTTTAGCCATCTGTATATCTTCTTTGGAGAAATGTCTATTTAGTTCTTTGGCCCATTTTTTGAATGGGTCATTTATTTTTCTGGAATTTAGCTGTAGGAGTTGCTTGTATATTTTTGAGATTAGAGTATTACTCAACCATTAAAAAGAATACATTTGAATCAATTCTAATGAGGTGGATGAAACTGGAGCGTATTATACAGAGTGAGGTAAGCCAGAAAGTAAAACACCAATGCAGTATACTAATGCATATATATGGAATTTAGAAAGATGGTAACAATAGCCCTGTATACGAGACAGCAAAAGAGACACTGATGTATAGAACAGTCTTTTGGACTCTGAGGGAGAGGGAGAGGCTGGGATGTTTTGGCAGAATGGCATTGAAATATGTATAATATCATATATGAAACGAGTCACCAGTCCAGATTCGATGCATGATACTGAATGCTTGGGGCTGGTGCACTGGGACGACCCAGAGGGATGGTATGGGGAGGGAGGTGGGAGGAGGGTTCAGGATGGGGAACACATGTATACCTGTGGCAGATTCATTTTGATATATGGCAAAACCAATACAATATTGTAAAGTTAAATACAATAAAATAAAAAAAAAAGGAATACATCAAGGCTGTATATTGTCACCCTGCTTATATAATTTATATGCAGAGTACATCATGAGAAACACTGGGCTGGAAGTAACACAAGCTGGAATCAAGATTGCCGGGATAAATATCAATAGCCTCAGATATGCAGATGACACCACCCTTATGGCAGAAATTGAAGAGGAACTCAAAAGCCTCTTGATGAAAATGAAAGTGGAGAGTGAAAAAGTTGGCTTAAAGCTCAACATTCAGAAAACGAAGATCATGGCATCCAGTCTCATCACTTCATGGGAAATAGATGGGGAAACAGTGGAAACAGTGTCAGACTATTTTGGGGGGCTCAAAAATCACTGCAGATGGTGACTGCAGCCATGAAATTAAAAGACGCTTACTCCTTGGAAGAAAAGTTATGACAACCTAGATAGCATATTCAAAAGCAGAGACATTACTTTGCCAACAAAGGTCCATCTAGTAAAGGCTATGGTCTTTCCAGTGTTCATGTATGGATGTGAGAGTTGAACTGTGAAGAAGGCTGAGGGTCGAAGAATAGATGCTTTTGAACTGTGGTGTTGGAGAAGACTCTTGAGAGTCCCTTGGACTGCAAGGAGATCCAACCAGTCCATTGTGAAGGAGATCAGCCCTGGGATTTCTTTGGAAGG
>NW_011494919.1:4446549-4494078 GCF_000754665.1 Bison bison bison | reverse complement strand
CTCCGGGAGTTGGTGATGGACAGGGAGGCCTGGCATGCTGCGATTCATGGGGTCACAAAGAGTCGGACACGACTGAGCGACTGAGCTGAACTGAACTGATAATCACTGATGTTGTTCATTCATGATTATCACAGACTTGGAAGAACTTAGAGGAACACCATGAATATCCTGGGTTCCAAGCTTACTTCTCTTTGCTACAATAGTGTAAATTACCCTTAACCTTTCATGGTTATCAGAATCTATATGGGCTTAGTAGGGTACCCTATTTTTTTTTCTTTTCCCTGCTGAACCTCTTCAATGAGAAGCCCAAAGGACAAGGTATTACTCATAACTTTAAGTCTATTGAAATCCTTATGATTCCATTTAATGCCATGTACTCAATATGCCTAATTCAAAACACATCATTTCAAATTGGCAGAGTAAAAATGTTGTGGGGATCAGAAGCACAGATTCTACAGGAGAATCACAGGGCGTGAGCATGAGAAGAGGCCAATATTAATGCCTCCCTTTATTCCCTTGTGGCTCAGCTGGTAAAAAATCAGCCTTCAATGCAGGAGACCTGGGTTCAATCCCTGGGTTGGGAAGATCCCCTGGAGAAGGGAAAAGCTACCCACTCCAGTACTCTGGTGTGGAGTATTCCATGGACTGTAAGTCCATGGGGTCTCAAAGAGTTGGACACGACTGAGTGACTTTCACTTTCACTTTATTTTCTGCACTAATATATTTTAGCTATTGGAGACACAACACTGTATCTTAGATTGTATACAACATCCTGGAGAAAGAACCCCAGCTTACAGGGTTTTTTCCCAAGTTGGAACATTAATTTAGTCTTGGCAGGGACATACTACTATTTTGTTAAGTAAGCAGATTTGAATGTTGAGATATATAGTCAACACAAGTCCCAAGACCGCGCATCAGTGTCCATGCCTCCTCTGCCAGGGGCTGGAATCATCAAAATCTTTCTTTCCACTGATGTCTGGAGGTTGTTACTTTCCTTTTTTTTTTTTTTTTTTTAACTGGGCTCTCAGTTTCTCTCTACTTGGGTTTATCCATGTTTCTCTTCCTGTAACTAATCTGGGCTACCTTATAGTATGTTGTTGGGTTTCAAAAGTGTGTGTCCTAAGACAGAGTAAGCCAAGCAGAAGCTGTAATATTTTTAGAACCTTGCTTTGGACACTGTTACATCTATTACAGTTCACACATTAGAAATGAGAAAATAAGACTGAACTCTGTATTTGAGGAGAGAGAAATTATCCTGAAATATGTGTGGGAGAATTGAAACAGAATATGAGGGCCTGTTTTAAAACCATCAGTCTTTGACGTCTGGGCTTCCCTGGTGGCTCAGAGGATAATCTACCTGCAATGCAGGAGACCTGGCTTCAATAGCTGGATTGGGAAGAGCATCTAGAGAAGGAAATGAACACCCAGTCCAGTATTCTTGCCTGGGGAAGTCTATGGACAGAGGACCCTGGCTGGCTACAGTCCATGGGATTGCAAAGAGTCAGACACAACTGAGCTACTAATATACTTACCTGTAGCTACACAGTGGCTGCTTTATTTCCATTTGAAAAATCCACTTGCCATTTTGTAAGATGCAAAGAATTATCACCAAAGAATTATCTATAGAACAATAAATTTATTTAGCACTGTAAGACACATGAGCTCTGTTCAGACTGCTCACCTCTGCCATTATAACTTGAAGGATTCACAGATAATGTGTAAGCAAATATGTATGCCTGTATTCTAATAATATTTTATTTACAAAAACACATGGGCCAGAACTGCCCTGCTGCCCATAGTGTGCTGGTGTTTGATCCACTGGAGCGCACTCAGGCTTGATGTCCAGGATCTACTTATCGGAATCAAGTTATCAGAAGTGGTTCTGTTTGTGAAGCTCTGTGCTCTCAGTTTTT
Source organism: Bison bison bison (assembly GCF_000754665.1). Lineage (NCBI taxonomy): Eukaryota > Metazoa > Chordata > Mammalia > Artiodactyla > Bovidae > Bison > Bison bison. The sequence goes on along the minus strand of NW_011494919.1, from coordinate 4,492,165 downwards.
TTTTTTTTCTTAATCTCGATCTTGAGAGGCAATAGCTTAAAAGACAAGTTCTGACCCTTACAACTCATGTCCAGTGGTAAACAGAAATAGAATAAATACAGCCACTCCTATTCAAAAAGGGTGGAATGGGAAGCACGAAGGCACCCAGATTGAGAGAGTTCTGAACCACAACTGGGCAGAGATTGCCAGCTGAGTGACTTTGTGAGCCTAATGCTATCCTTTGTGTTGTCTCTGTCCCTTTCCATCTACACTGAAACAACCATAAATATTTTGTGGCTTTCTTATCCATCAGTTGGTTATCTGCTCTGTAAGACAAAAGGCATATTACTTTTTCTTTTCCCCAAAGTAAGAACTTTTCTGCTGTGGTCTTCCTGAAGGCTGCTGAAGAACAGCGTTCTTAAGATTTTCTGAAGCCCTGAAGTGTGATGAAAATTGTGAGGCATGTCTTCAGGATCACTTGTAGGTCTCTTGTCTAATCGAACACGTCTCTGAGGCAACACTTTTGATATTTCTCAGGTCTTTCTTTACCAATGATCTTATATTTACATGCTGAGTTTAACTTTTGTTCTGAAGCCCTTTTTCATTTGAAAGTCTTGAGTAGGCGGGTATGAGAAATAATTTAAATTTCAAACCAGAAATCCCTTTCTATTTTGACTTCTGTTTGAATACTGAAAAGGTCTTTTTTAAACTCCTGTCTCTCCTCCTGTTTTACCATGGGCAGCTTGATGAAACAAGATGGTGTCCACTGCTCTTTCTGGGTATATGTGAAACACCCAGCACATTATTATGATCTTACATCAGTATAGTGCATTTGTCACAATTAATGAACCAAGATCGATTATGTTATTAATTCAAAGTTATACTGATTTATAACCTAATTTTGATAGTAGAAGGTCCCTCCATGTGTTTATGAGGTGTTTATGTATGTAAGGCAAAACTTTTTAGGTGTTACATACCTAAACGTGCCTTTATTTTACCATTATCAGATTTATAGTTTTCCTTAGTACAGACTTTTAGATTGGTAATTATTTTTCCTCAGAATTTTGAAGACATTTGCACATTTCCTTTTAGATTTTGGGTAAGTTTGATGCCAATCAGATCCTTAAGCCTTTTCAGTGATCTATTAGGTCCCTAATCTTTTGCAACTGCCCCATATTCTTCTCCATAGTTTCTTCTCAAATCTTGCATTTATGCCCAGTTTTCTAAATTTTTTAGAACAATGTGCTTTGATTTAGAACTCTGTGTATGGGTACGTATGTGTGTGTGGGTGTGTACTTGTGTGCGGCTTTGATAGACCCCAGTCATTTCTTTCACTTGGCTTTAAGTAAGTGAACTTTCTAAGGATACAGGGCAGGGAACAGAACATTCTTAGTATCAATATAATTATTACTGAGCCAGGAAGCAAGAAGTAGCCAAAAAAGGAGACTAAGGATTTGAAAAACAAACGAATTCTCTCTGACATAAAATAAAATGTTAATTTTAAAACATAATTATTATTGATGATATATTCCCTGGTGGCTCAGACAGTAAAGAATCTGCCAGCAGTGCAGGAGACCCGGGTTCTATCCCTGGGTCAGGAAGGTCCCCTGGAGAAGGAAATGGCAACTCACTCCAGTATTCTTGCCTAGAGATTTCCATGGACAGAAGATCCTGGCAGGCTATAGTCCATGGGATCACTAAGAGTCGGACATGACTGAGAGAGTAATACACACCCACACATTATTGATGAAGCATAAAAGTAAGATTTGAAGGAAATGATAGATTTTTTTTTTTAAAGATACAATTCATATTATACTTGGACCATCATGGGCCATTGAAAGTTTAGTTGAGTGATATATGTACTGCGATGTCATTTCTTATATAATCTCTCATATGAATACCATGGAAAAATATAGTATTAGGTAGATATTATTATCAGAATTTTAGAAGACATTTTATTACCTCAAAATGTGCTCTTTCTTCCTCAATAAAGAAAATGTGATTCTGAAATGCACAGCTATGAAAAATAGATACCCTTATTAACAGTTTTGACAATGTGATTAAATTCTTACTGGTGACTTGAAAAATAATTCTGATAAGTTTTCTTAAAGAGAAGTGCTCTATATCTCTTTTCCCTCATTCTTTCTTGCTGTTTGAAAGGCAAACATAACGGCTGAGTCTTCATCTCATCTCCTATACCATCTGGTGACCTTGGGAGTACAAACTGGAGAAAGTGAAGGACCATGAGAGTAAGGAATTTATCCATCTCAGTAATGAATAGATTAGAAGCCTGGATTCACTACTTCTGCACTTCTTGACCATAAATAACAAATATCCTCTGTCATCTTTTTTAACAGTATTATAGTATTTTTTAAATGAGTATGACCAGAGAAATTATGAGTTTAATAAGTGACTCCACACTTGCACCCGTAGGGTATAGCTGCCTCCTTCAGTTCTGTAAGATCAAAGTAGTAATTTTATTTCTTTAATGATTATTCTATACTGTATTTCTTACCTACAGTGTCATCTTTACTCCCATACACTTATTATACATTAAATATATATACATTGTGTAAATATAAATATGTATATTTAATTTTATACAGGTTTACATTTTCTATTTTCTTTTTTGATGCTTTTAAATTGTGACATTAGAAATAAAAGTTAAATTTATAAATTGAAAGCCTAGCTTACTTGTTCAATGATGAACTATTATTTATTATTTTAGAATTCTCCACTGTATTATATATTGTTTTATTTACCTTTAAAAAAAGTTAGAGTGAAGTAACAGTGAACTTACCCATTTTCTCCAGGGAGCAATGTTCTTCACTGTGGGAATAGGAGATGTTTAAAAATACACACTTCATAATTCTTTCTGGGATCCACTATATTGAGCTCCAACAAATAAACACTGTATCTAAAACTCCATGATCATATGACTGCTGACTTTGACAGTTGCCAACATGACTTTGTAGGCATCATCTCTTGCCTCCAGCAGATTCCCTTCCTGTCTAGGAGATCTAAGAGATGTGAAAGTGAGGTAATCACACACACACAGATGCTCTGCTTCAGCAAGATGGAAAATGATATTAACAGGACATTCACTCTCTCCCTTACTGCCCCATGTAAATCCACAGGCATATCTTTAATGTCTTACTATTGAATTCCTTGGTTATAAACCTGAGAGGATTAAAATACAAGACAGAAAATATATCGTTACAGTTTTATAATAATTCTTTTTTTTTTAATTTTTATTTTATTTTTAAACTTTACAAATTGTATTAGTTTTGCCAAATATCAAAATGAATCTGCCACAGGTATACATGTGTTCCCCATCCCGAGTCCTCCTCCCTCCTCCCTCCCGATACCATCCCTCTGGGTCGTCCCAGCACACTAGCCCCAATCATCCAGTATCGTGCATCGAACCTGGACTGGCAACTCGTTTCATACATGATATTATACATGTTTCAATGCCATTCTCCCAAATCTTCCGACCCTCTCCCTCTCCCACAGAGTCCATAAGACTGTTCTATACATCAGTGTCTCTTTTGCTGTCTCGTACACAGGGTTATTGTTAGCATCCTTCTAAATTCCATATATATGCGTCAGTATACTATATTGGTGTTTTTCTTTCTGGCTTACTTCACTCTGTATAATAGGCTCCAGTTTCATCCACCTCATTAGAAACTGATTCAAATGTATTCTTTTTAATGGCTGAGTAATACTCCATTGTGTATATGTACCACAGCTTTGTTTTCCATTCATCTGCTGATGGACATCTAGGTTGCTTCCACGTCCTGGCTATTATAAACAGTGCTGCGATGAACACTGGGGTACACGTGTCTCTTTCCCTTCTGGTTTCCTCAGTGTGTATGTCCAGCAGTGGGATTGCTGGATCATAAAACCTCGAATAGCCAAAGTGATCTTGAGAAAAAAGAATGGAACTGGAGGAATCAACCTACCTGACTTCAGGCTCTACTACAAAGCCACAGTTATCAAGACAGTATGGTACTGGCACAAAGACAGAAATATAGATCAATGGAACAAAATAGAAAGTCCAGAGATAAACCCACGCACTTATGGACACCTTATCTTTGACAAAGGAGGCAAGAATATACAATGGATTAAAGACAATCTCTTTAACAAGTGGTGCTGGGAAATCTGGTCAACCACTTGTAAAAGAATGAAACTAGAACACTTTCTAACACCATACACAAAAATAAACTCAAAATGGATTAAAGATCTAAACATAAGACCAGCAACTATAAAACTCCTAGAGGAGAACATAGGCAAAACACTCTCTGACATACATCACAGCAGGATCCTCTATGACCCACCTCCCAGAATATTGGAAATAAAAGCAAAAATAAACAAATGGGACCTAATTAACCTTAAAAGCTTCTGCACATCAAAGGAAACTATTAGTAAGGTGAAAAGACAGCCTTCAGAATAGGAGAAAATAATAGCAAATGAAGCAACTGACAAACAACTAATCTCAAACATATACAAACAACTCCTACAGCTCAACTCCAGAAAAATAAATGACCCAATCAAAAAATGGGCCAAAGAACTAAATAGACATTTCTCCAAAGAAGACATACAGAGGGCTAACAAACACATGAAAAGATGCTCAACATCACTCATTATCAGAGAAATGCAAATCAAAACCACTATGAGGTACCATTTCACACCAGTCAGAATGGCTGCGATCCAAAAGTCTACAAGCAATAAATGCTGGAGAGGGTGTGGAGAAAAGGGAACCCTCTTACACTGTTGGTGGGAATGCAAACTAGTACAGCCACTCTTGAGAACAGTGTGGAGATTCCTTAAAAAACTGGAAATAGAACTGCCTTATAATAATTCTTATTATCTTCTGTCTACTGTGCATTGAAGAGAAACTCACTGTTTTCCCTGCAGTTCCTGTTCAGTCATATGCTACAAATACCGGACACCACATTCAGGTCACCAGATAATTTCCATTCCTGTTTCCATTCTAAGTGTTACATGGTCAATGTCCCCAGTTATTTTTACATTATATATTTATTTTGATGTTTAAAGCACTCGACATTTTCTATATTCTGTGGTATAGTCGTCCATCTGTTTAGAGTTTCATGTCGCTTTCTCTTGAAGCATTTTCCATGTTGAAAATATGTCATTTTCCAAGTACTTAAGGTTTCCTCCTTTTATTATCCCAGTCTAGATCAATACACTATGCTTGTGTGAAAAGCTTATCTCTTCTCCATTTTAGGGTGTAATTACTCAGTGATTCTAAGAATATCTGTAACATTTCAGACCAAATTAAATAATCAGTTTTTTCCAAAAAGTAGATAAGATAGGAAAATGATAAATGTCTTAGGCTTTATGGTTTTCCAGTAACAGATAATGAGGGATTGACCCAAACTAACACAGTTAGATCAGAGAGATTTGTTTCTGATGTGATCCCACTTTCAGCTTCACCTCCCAACTCTGCTTGAAAGCCTTTGGCCCTCTCAATGTACATAATAGAATGCAGTGCAATTTACCTCACTGTGCAGTCTGCTCATAAACTGCTTTTAGCTAATGTAACTAGAAAGATGGGATTAAAGAATAAATAATAGTAGCCAATACCCATTGCACCTAAGCTTTATCCTTACCAATCATTTATATTTTGACAGGAAAAATGACCAAAGTAAATGAAGTTGCAGTTACATAATATAATTCTGTTATCATAACCATGTTGGAAAGAATTTTTTTTTAAATGTGTGTGTGTGTGTCTATCTTCTAAAAAAGTAAGGAAAGGAAACTTTTTTTCCATATTCTTCTCCAGTGTTCATCTATTTCTTCTAAAGGGACAGCCCTGTAGAAAATTGAAAATCTAATTCACCTAGCTAGCAAACATGACCTCACCCCAGGAAACAGCATGCATGGTCATTTTTAGTAAAATATTTATGCAAGCACTCTACCTACATTTCTGATTATCTGTATAAAATGGTAACAATGTCTACAAAATAGGGGTGGGGCACGAAGAGAATCTGGTATTACACACAAATTTTTAAAAACCAAAGAGTAGCTATTACTTTGTCAATTAGTAATGTCTTCTTGATATTTTCAGCAGTAACTGCACTAAATATTTTCTTCTTTGAAAGAACATAAAGTCTATTGGCAGTAGGTCAAGGCAAAGGATAATACTAGGCAAAATCAGTGGGAAAAATTCTTAAAATCTGTTTTGTTTTTTTACTACACTAGTATCGTTAAGTACTACACTATTGTACAATTTAGTCAAATTCATAAAACATGGAATTATTTTCATTTCTAAAAATCGTTCCAAAAACCACACTTAAGATAAAATCCCCTACTGTGTTGTGCATAAATTGAGAATTAAATAAGGCAAGAACTATATATTAATGTAAATCAACCTGAATATTCATCGAAAAAACTGATGCTGAAGTTGAAGTTCCAGTATTTTGGCTATCTTATGTGAAGAGCCTACTCACTGGAAAAACCCTGATGCTGGGAAAGATTGAAGGCAAAAGGAGAAGAGGGTAGTGGAGAATGAGATGGTTAGATAGCATCACCAACTCAATGGAAATGAGTTTCAGCAAACTTTGGGAGATAGTGAAGGACAGGGAAGCCTGGCATGCTGCAGTCCATTGGGTCAAAAAAGTCAGACAGGACTTAGTGACTAACACTTTCAGCTTCATAACACTATATAATATGTATTAGGTTCACATATTACATAGAATTTATTGTTCTTTAGTCACTCAGTTGTGTCCCAACTCTTTGAAACCCAGCCTCCAGCCTCCTCTATCTGTGGAATTTCCCAGGCAAGAATACTGGAGTAGGTAGCATTTCCATCTCCAGGGAATCTTCCTGACCCAGGGATCAAACTCAGGTCTTGCATATTACATATATTTATACTAATATTGTGTACCTGTACACACACAGACACACACACACATACAAAAAACACTAATCTCAAAAAAATTAGAAGTGTTAGTTCCATGTACAACCACATAGGAAGCCACTTAAGGATTTTGACTAAACAGTAACACATGTCTATGTCATGATTACAATTTCCTGATATTGAATATAGGAGAAACAAAGTATCATGACTTTTTTCAGGCCTACTATAGCCTAAACTATAAATGGAAATAGGTAAGTATTTTGCTATGTCCAGAACACATATAATATTGTTGATAACATATCTTTGTGGTGATAGTTTGGCATCAAGAAATATTTGTATTTTAAAGAATAAAATATTCCCAATAAATGACCTATTACAGAAACCAATTTTAATTTATTTTTTAAGAAATCAACAGATAGAATGGCCTCTATATTTGTAAAATTTCATAGATATTTTAACAGGAGTAAAAGGTGACCTTGCTATATGCTTTTTAAAGCTATACTTCCCATCTGAGTGAATATAATATTATACAAATTATTTTTATTATGACTTGAATTTAAAAAGAGAAGCTGGTACTTTTTTTAGTTCTAAACTTTATTTCTTTAGTTAGAAACTTTAATACACAACAGAAAGAGTCAATAAGATATAGTTACCTGCATCAGTTCAATAGATTCTCATGGAAAGTTGTATAAGTAATATAACAGGAACAACTGGTTACATAGTTTGATAATCATTTATAATCCAATGTAAATAAATTTAAAGTAGAATTAAATTCAGATTAAACAAAAATATGTGTGCTCAGTTATGTCCGATTCTTTATGGCCCCATGGACTGTAGCCTGCCAGCCTCTTCTGCCCATGGAATTTTCCAGGAAATAATACTTGATTGGGATACCATTTCCTCCTCCAGGGAATCTTCCTGACCCGGTGATCAAGCCCTTATCTTTTGCTTTCCCTGCACTGGCAAGCAGATTCTTTACCACAAGCACCACCTGGGATGCTCTGTGGCTACATGATATCAAAGAAATACATTGAAAAATGAAATAATTATTGAAACAGATATTCTGAGTCATAAAATTTTTTAGTCTCCAAAATAATTATTTGAATTTTATTGCACAAATTGATGTTATTTATGCTATATGGGACTATAGATATGATTTCAGATTTTAGAATAATCTAGTTATTGATTAGTAATTTAAATTAAATTTAAATATATTAAAGTTACTGCTTTTGTTAATGGTGATTATTTATCTAATTTTATACCAAAATTACGCTGCAATGAAATCTACAATCATTGCTTATCCATATAAATAAATGTAGGCATCAATATATTGGCTTATTTATTAATTATGTCTATTTTTTCTCTACTATATTTTGTTCTAAATGCTTGGTTTAAAAAAATGTCTGTTGCTATGCCTTGGATATTACTCACTTCTAGTCTATATAAAACAGTAATGGAGCAGTCACATTTGTATGTTTAAAATAATATTTTTGATCAGCACACAGTAAAATAAAATATTTTGTACACCTTTGTAAATATTAACCATTGATTTTTAATAAGGAGCTTCTTGATAATTTTACAATTCAGTTTCTTCTCTTTGTGTCTTCTAGTGTTAAATTTTCCACGGGTATCAGATTGGAAAGCTTGCATGGGTCTGATATCTCTGGTGTCCTTGGCAGCAAACGGTGCATAAATATTTACTCTTCAACCATGTAGACTGCCAACATCTGTCTCATCTTTTAGAAAACCTGAAGGAGGACTAGAGGCTTAATGATAGAAATAATAAGCTTTCTGCATGCTTAAAATGTTTATTATTTTTATAGAATAAAATAAGAAATATTGCAAAAGACATCTTAAATTATAAGATATCAAGACTGAAACAAATAGTTTTGGTATTTTCATCAACCTAATAACTTATCATGTTGATTCTATATTAATTTATTAACTTCATTCTCATTGGAGGGAAATCAATGTTTGCTGGAGTAAAGTAACAAAAGAGAAATAGGTTTATTAATGAAGGAGAAGGTTTAACATATTTATATCTGTACTTTTTAAACATTTGGGATGTTTTAGATACCCCAGCAGGTGTATCCCCACATCACTGTTCATGGCCACATTTGCATTGTTCTTCAAAATAAGCTCAGTGCTTTTAACAGTGTTTGGACCATGGTCAGTCAGTAGAAATATGTTGAGTGAATAAATTCAACTTTAATGTTGTAATGCTTTTATAATGCCTTAAACATGTAATAAACCAAGAAAAGCTTGGAATAATAACTACTGTCATATCTTTTGCAGCAAACGTGAGACAAGAAAGTGAGTTTAAAATATGTTAAGGACAATGAGAATATACTCGTGTGTGTCAAATCATAACACATATGTTTCATTAGAAGAAACGGTCAATAACCTGCTACAAGTAAGGTTAAAACAGAACTATTCTAGTGTATTAAAAATAAGAGTCAGAGAAACCTATGAAATTAAATGCAAAAAGCTTAAATTTGAAGTTGTTTCAATATTAAAACAAAGTTTTGATATGATAATAGTATCAGCTGGCCATAATTAAAACAACATAAAAATATAAAATTAACTTACAATTCAGAGAAGAAATGATAAAAATCATTAAAATATATTTGTCATATAAACATTTGAAAAGAGAAAGTGCTAATCATAATTAGATTCCCGAGATGACAATGATCGTCATCATCCAGTTTTTAAATGAATGTTACAGATTATTTCCAAGGAAATAATAACACATTATATTATGTAAGAAAACAAGTACAACATTCATTTTTTTAAATTAAATGAAATATTTATGAAATTAAGGAAAGGAAAAATTATATTGACTTTTTAAAATCTCATAATTAGGACAGTGAGAAAACAAATGAATAAGGCCTTCAACGTATTGATAAAAAATAATTTGTATCCTAAGGTTTAATACTAGCAAAACTCTTTCTCTAGAGCATGACCTAAATATATTTTCCAAGAAAGGTTGAAAGTTATATACTGCCAAACCATCACTAAAGTGTGAATCAATTACAAAAAGAGGAAGAATATACCTAGGAGGAAGGTGGAGATGCTAAAAGAGATTGTGTGTTAGTAAATTGGTGAATAGGTTTTTGATCTGGACAAAGTCTGAACTCAAATGGATGAGATAAAGCAAAATTAATAAATTACAATTAATAGAGTTCTCAAAAGCACAATTAAATTAGCTACATAGCCTACTTCATTTAAACTATAATAGATCTGCCTAGAATTAATGCCTTCTAGATTCTTTAATGATTCAGAAGTGTAAACCATTGACTTATTTTAGATTAATCTATATTGTCTGCACTTGCTAAAGTGTCAAGGTTACACACTACACACTAACATAAACAAAACAGATTATGTATCTTCTATCTTCTAAATCAGTGGGTATGGCAAAAGAAAATGAAAAAATGTTAAAAGGAAGAAGAATAGTTGTGTTTGGTGTGGAGTGGATACAGAAGATATGGGATAAATAAAAGGAGATTCGGGCGGCAGAAAAAAAAAACAAATATGTTGTATTCACAAGATAATTAAATGGGATTAACTAGACTGTGTTCCAGTTGAGCTATTTCAAATCCTAAAAGATGATGCTGTGAAAGTGCTGCACTCCATATGTCAGCAAATTTGGAAAACTCAGCAGTGGCCACAGGACTGGAAAAGGTCAGTTTTCATTCCAATTCCAAATGTCAATGACAAAGAATGTTCAAACTACCTCACAACTGCAGTCAGCTCACAAGCTAGCAAAGTAATGATCAAAGTTCTCCAAGCCAGGATTCAACAGTATGTGAACCATGAACTTCCGGATGCTCAAGTTGGATTTAGAAAAGGCAGAGGAACCAGAGATCAAATTGCCAGCATCTGTTGGATCATCAAAAAAGCAAGAGAGTTCCAGAAAAACATCTACTTCTGCTTTATTGATTACGTCAAAGCCTTTGACTGTATAGATCACAACAAACTGGAAATTTCTTCAAGAGATGGGAATACCAGATGATCTTACCTGCCTCCTGAGAAATCTGTATGCAGGACAAGAAACAACAGTTAGAACTGGACCTTGAACAACAAACTGGTTCCGAATCGGGACAGGAGTACGTCAAGGCTGTATGTTGTCACCTTGCTTATTTAACTTATATCCTGAGTACATAATGAGAAATGTTGAACTGGATGAAGCACAAGCCACAATCAAGATTGATGGAAGAAAATCAATATCAGATATGCAGATCACACCACCTAATAGCAGAAAGTGAAGAGAAACTAAAGTGCCTCTTGATGAATATGAAAGAGGGGAATCAAAGCTGGCTTAAAACTCAACATTCAAAAAACCAATACAATATTGTAAAGTAATTAGCCTCCAATTAAAATAAATAAATTTATATAAAAAAAACTAAGATTATGGCATCTGGTTCCATCACTTCGTGGCAAATAGATGGGGAAACAATGGAAACAGTGAGAGACTATTTTTGGGGGCTCCAAAATCACTGCAGATGGTGACTGCAGCCATGAAATTAAAAGACGCTTACTCCTTGGAAGAAAAGCTATGACCAACCTAGACAGCATATTATAAAGCAGAGACATTACTTTGCCGACAAAGTCCATCTAGTCAAAGCTATGGTATGGATGTGAGAGTTGGACTATAAAGAAAGCTGCTGCTGCTGCTAAGTCAATTCAGTCGTGTCTGACTCTGTGCGACCCCACAGTTGGCAGCCCACCAGGCTCCTCCGTCCCTGGGATACTCCAGGCAAGACACTAGAGTGGTTTGCTGTTTCCTTCTCCAATGCATGAAAGTGAAAGTGAAGTCTCTCAGTGGTGTCCAACTCTTCACGACCCCATGGACTTTAGCCTACCAGGCTCCTCCATCCATGGGATTTTCCAGGCAAGAGTACTGCAGTGGGTTGCCATTTCCTTCTCCAAAGAAAGCTAAGTGCTGAAGGTTTGATGCTTTTGAACTGTGGTGTTGGAGGAGACTCTTGTGAGTCCCTTGGACTGCAAGGAGATCCAACCAGTCAGTCCTAAAGGAAATCAGTCCTGAATACTCATTGGAAGGACTGATGTTGAAGCTGAAACTCCAATACTTTGGCTACCTGATGCAAAGAACTGATTCATTAGAAAAGACCTGATGCTGGGAAAGATTGATGGCAGGGAGAGAAGAGGATGAGATGGTTGGATGGCATCACCGACTCAATGGACACGAGTCTGAGCATCCTCCGTGTGTTGGTGGTGGACAGGCAAGCCTGGCATGCTGCACTCCATTGGGTCACAGAGAGTTCGACATACTGAGTGACTGAACTGAACTGAGACTTTGGATTAAAAATACACAGGAAAGTTTTCAGAAGAAACACCCATGTAAAAGGACGAAAGGAAAAGGATGGCGTATTGGCTGGCTAGGTCTGCCAAAATAAACTACTACAGACTGTGTATCTTAAGAAACAGAAATTTATTTTCTCACAATTATACAGATTAGAAGTCTGAAATCAAGGTGTTGACAGGGTTGGTTCCTTATAAGAGCTAACAGGAAATGATGTGTCCCACACATCATTGATGTGTCTCTTTGGCTTTGTGGATGGATACCTTCTCCCTGTTTGTCTCCACACCGTCTTTTGTCTGTACATGTCCCTGTCTTAATTTCCTCCTCTAATACACAACAGTCATATTGCATTGAAACATGTAAATATCATATAAGAAACGAATCGTCAGTCCAGTTTCGATGCAGGATACAGGATGCTTGGGGCTGGTGCACTGGGATGACCCAGAGGGATGGTATGGGGAGGGAGGTGGGAGGGGGGGTTCAGGATTGGGAACACATGTACACCCGTGGCCTATTCATGTTGATGTATGGCAAAACCAATACAATATTGTAAAGTAATTACCTCCAATTAAAATAAATAAATTTAAATTAAAAAAGAAACAGTCATATTGGATGAAGACCTACCCTAAAGATGTCATTTTTATTTATTTATCTCTTTAAAGACCCTGTTTTGAAATACAGTCACATTCTGTTCTGGGGATTAGAATGGTAACATACGAATTTGGGTGAATTTGGCGGGGAACACGAGTCAGCCCATAAGAGATGAAAAAAGATATACTACACAAATATTAATCAAAATGAATTCTTCTGTTATATAACTAAAGTTCTCTTGAATAACAAAGGACTGCAAGACTCTAGGGCATATTTTATTTCTAAATTTGAAGAGGCTAAATATAGTAAGATCTAAGATGTAGCTAACTATAAGATATAATAATTTTTAATTGTGTGCCTAATAAAATCCTTTCAAATTATTAGAACCACAAGAAAAAATCAATAAATTCACCATAATAGAATGTGATTTTTAACATACCCTTCCAGTCACTAATTAATCAAACAGAAAATCAGTAAGAATATAGAAACATTTAATAATGCAATTAACAAGTTTCAGTCAGCATTTATAATACTGATTACTCAATAGTAAAAGAGAGTATATGCCCACTCAAAGACACCTGAAACAATTCAATCCATTGACAAAACTTTTTGCCAATTAAGTTTCAAGAAATTTGTAATAAATTGGATTACACAGGCAACATATTTTGATGATAAAGCAATTATACTATAAATATAAAAAAAATTAATACTGTATTACCAAAAAAAGACTATATTACAAATTAATAAGTTAACTAACTATAGATGGATAATTAATCAAAAGGGAAATTAGACTTTTTAGCATTGAAATGTAATAAGAATACTGCCTATCAAAACTTGTAGTATATAAATTATACATAGAAGACATTGTTTTGAATAAATATATATATATATATATATAGGATCACAATCAGTATTTGTAATTCAAAAATGCTCTCAGTTTTTAATGATTTTGAATCATATTCTGTTTCCTACACCTTATGTTTTGTGAGCTACTTTTGCTGATAAAGACTTTCCCATTCTATACTCAGTTTTGACTGTATCACAACATTCAGTTTCATTCCTTGTTTCAGAAATCATTGACATATCAGTCCATGCAAACCCCTCCCTCTCCTGAGTTTTATCTCTACCCTGTGGCCTCATTCCCAATCATTTCCCTCACTTCTCTGTATGTGTGTGCTCAGCCCCTCAGCCGTGTCTGACTATGAGGCCATGGACTGTAGCCCACCAGACTTCTCTGTCTATGGGATTATCCAGGAAAGAATAGTGGAGTGGGTTGCCATTTCCTGCTCCAGGAAATCTTTACCACTCAGGGGTCAAACCCACGTTTCTTGTACCACCTGCATTGACAGGAGAATTCTTTACCACTAAGCCACCTGGGAAGCCCATCACTTCCCTGAAAGGCATTTATTTTAATGGGCTTAACGTTATTATTCCTTTTTTATTAGTTTCAATTAGTGTGTTCAATTTCCTTATTCCAACTTCTTAAACTAAAAGCATTCCATTAAATCAGTCATTATCCTCTTTGGATAAAGGTAATTGAAAATATACTTTAAGTACTTCATAAACTGTGTTCCATGGACCATATTTTTATTATTGGATTTTGTTATTTTATTATGAATTTTATATTAAATATACATATTATTGCTCTTTTTTGAGTATTAATTTTTTTTTTGCCTAAAATTTATGTAGAATATAATTTTGATTCTGAATGTAATGGATTAGTATTAGCTATGCTTCCAATTTTGATTTATAAATTAATCAACTGTGGTCAAATAACACAATCTGCATAATGTTGATCCTGTCAAATTCATTGAGAATTTAACTGTCAACTTAGAAGTAATTAATTTTTAAAATTTTTGATTTGTGATTAAATAAATTTATATTTGTCTAAATCCCTGGTAGCTTGGTTGGTAGAGAATCTACCTGCTGTGCAGGAGACCATGTTTCAATCCCTGGGTCAGGAAGATCTCCTGGAGAAGGAAATGACAATCTTCTCCAGTATTCTTGCCTGGAGAACCCCATGAACAGAGGGGCCTGGTGGGCTACAGTCCATGGGGTTGCAAGAGTTGGACATGACTTAGGAACTAAACCACCATCTAATTTAATTTAATCATAGTGTATATCAGCAAAACATAAACAGTCACTTAAAGTTGAGATGACCCAGAGGGATGGTATGGGGAGGAGGAGGGAGGAGGGTTCAGGATGGGGAACACATGTATACCTGTGGCGGATTCATTTTGATATTTGGCAAAACTACTACAATTATGTAAAGTTTAAAAATAAAATAAAATTAATTAAAAAATAAAAATAAATAAAGTGCTTAGATGGGAACACTTGAAAAAAATAAAATAAAATGTTTGTGTATAATGACACTTCAGTAGTGTTTTTTCAAATTTTCTGTACCTTTCCTTCTTTCTTTCTTTCTCCCTTTTTTCTTTCATTCTTGTCTTCCCTCTTTCCCCCACTTCCTTCCCCACTCTTTCTCTCTCCCTGTCTTTTTAAATTCTTTTTCTGGGAGATATACTTTAAATTCTCTTACTATTTAGTAAATAGTATCTAATTTTATTTATTGATTTATCTAATATTATTTCTAGTTCTTCCAGTTGTTGCCTTATGTACTTTGAGATCAGGTTGTTAGATACATGTATACTTGTGATTTTTGTATTTTATTCATTTAGTACTTTTGTACATTATTGAATTCCTCTTCAGTATTTATCAAATTATTATTTTTCATTGTGTCTATATATGTTTTCAAAAATTGCTTTCGTGACTTGTTATTTTTCTATTTTTATAGTATATAATTTTCATTCCCTTTCTTCTTTATGATTTCTTTTTTGAGATGAAATTCACATAATAAAATTAACTGTTCTAAAGTGAACCATTTAATGGTATGCAGTACATTCACAATGAGTTGTAATAACAAGGTCTGCCTACATACAAAATTGTTTTGTCAGTCCCAAAGGAAATCCCATACTCATTAAAGCAGTTACTTTCCATCACCTTTCCCCAAACTCCAGGAACCACCAATCAGCTTTAGGTTTTTGCCTATTATTGATAGTTCAAATAACTGGAATTATAATAGACCCATTGTGTTTGACTTCTTTCACTAAACATTATATTTCCAGGTTCATCCATTTTTTATATCATGTATTAGTATGTCACCACTTTATATGACTGAAAAATATTCCATTGAAGGTATATACCACAACTTATCTGTTCATCTGTTGATAAGCTTTTGGTTGATTCTACATTCTGATGCTCTGAACACGCATATATTTTTTTGAGTACTTGTTTTGAGTTATTTTTGTCTATACACATAGAAAAGGAATTGCTAGTTCATATCATAAATATTGTTATTGTTGTTGCTCAGTCACTCAGTCATGTTTGACTCTCTGTGACCCCATGGACTGCAGCATGCCAGTTTTCCCTGTCTTTCACCATCTCCTGGAGCTTGCTCAAACTCATGTCCATTGAGTCAGTGATGCCATCCAGCCATCTCATTCTCTGTTGGTCCCTTCTCCTCCTGCCGTCAATCTTTCCCAGGATAAGGGTCTTTTTCCAGTGAGTTGGCTTTTCTCATCAGGTGGCCAAACTATAGGAGCTTCAGCTTCAGCATCAGTCCTTCCAAAGAATATTCAAGGTAGATGTCCTTTGAGATTGACTGGTTTGATCTCCTTGCTGTCCAAGGGACTCTCGAGAGTCTTCTCCAGCACCACAGTTTGAAAGCATCAGTTTTTAGACATTCAGCCTTCTTTATGGTGTAACTATCACATCTGTACATGACTACAAAAACCACAGCTTTGAGAAGACAGACACTTTGTCAGCAAAGTGATGTCTCTGAATTATAATATGCTGTCTAGCTTTGTCATAACTTTTTTTCCCAAGGAGCAAGAGTCTTAATTTCATGGCTGAAGTGACCTTCTACAGTGATTTTGGAGCCCAAAAAAGTGATCTCTGTCTCTGTTCTCATTTTTACCCCATTTTTTGCTGTGAAGTGTTGGGACTGGATATCATGATCTTAGTTTTTTTAATGTTGAGTTTTAAGCCAGCTTTTCCACTCTCCTCTTTCATGTTCATCAAGAAGCTTTTTAGATGTTTAACTATTTGAGGTACTGCCAAATCATGCTCCACAAAATGAATCTCTTTACATTATCATGATCAAATGGTTTCTGATTTAGCCACATCCTCAACACTGTTTTCCTTTTTGGAAACATTATAGTCATCCTCATGAATGTGAATGGTGTATTGTTGTGGTTTTAGTTTGTATTTTCCTAATAACTAAAGTTTAAAGCAGTTTTTATGTATTCATTGGGAATTTTTGTTATCTTTCTGGAGAAACATCTATTCAAGTTTTGTCCATTTTTAAATTGGACTTTGTGCTTTAGTTATTGAATTTTAATGCATTGTTGTTCTGGATATTAGACTCGTATCACATTTATGATTGTAAGTATTTCTCACATGAATTATGTGGTATATTCACTTTCTTAATAACACTCTTTTATGCACAAACATTTTTAATTTTGATGAAGTCCAATTTATCCGTATTTAATCTTTTGTTTTGATCATGTGTTTGGTGTCATATCTAAGAATCCATTGCCAAACCTAAGGTCATAAAGATTTACTTCTATATTTTCTTATAACAATTATAAAGATTTTAGTTTTTGATTGGAGAGTTTAAACCATCTGCATTTAAAATAATTACACATGAAAAAGACTTACTTCTGTGATTTTACTTTATTTTTTCTTAATGTCTTTTACTTTTTTTGTTCATCTTTTTCTCCATCACTACCTTCTTTTTTTGTGATTTGATTTTTCTTTTGTAGTCTGTCTTTTTGGTTCCTCTCTCATTTGAACACTAGAGGCAGAAATCATGGTGACCTTCATAAAGTCTGTCTGCCAGAGTTTGAAACTTGTGATTTTTATTTTTCAAGTACATTTAGTTCATAAACATCCAAATTTAGTGAATCTTTCTTCTTATATTCTTTTTCATTCATTTTTTTCTGTGTGTAGGTTTTGTTTTTTCATTTAAATTCTGTTTTCTTTGATTGTTTTAGGTATTACTTGATTGGTACGGAAAGGTTTTCCAACTTTCCAATTTCTATTAAATATTCACTGATCTTTACTTTCCATTTAAAATTTTTATCCTTCCTTTGAAAAAATTTGTTTCTCTCTTTTTGGGTATTTCTACCAAGAGTTTTTTTTTTTTTTACCAAAGATGGATTTGGTAAGCTTTTTAAGCTTTATATATATGGATAATATATGTATTTTACTATCATGCTTTATTAATATATATTAGTCAGATGTAGAATCAGTAGTACAAAATTGTTTTCTATAAAAACTTGGAAAAGGTTATTCACTTTTTTTTTATTCTCTCATCATTACTGTGACTACTGATCAAAATCTGATTTTTTTATTCTGTAATAATTTATTAACTTCAACAACTTTTGAAAATGACTGTATCTTTGATGATCTTATTATTATTCTACATGTGGATTTTATTTTAACTATTCTGTTTGAAGCTATGATTTTTTTTTCCTTTCATTCAGAGGTCTTTTATGTTTCTAGAATTTTTTTTTTTCTTCATATTAGTACTTTATTCCTTATACATCTGGACTCAACAGTAATCCTACACATTTAATAATTTTAATTGTATGCCATCTATTTCTTTGTTTTTCATGTGCTTTTGTAAGAGATCCTTTATTGAATTACCAGTTTAATACATGTTCTGAAATTGTATTTGTTCTGTTATTCCTCCACCTATTGAATTAGTTTAACTCATTATATTTTTTACCTAATACTTTACTCAGTCTTCTTTAAAACTAGTTCTTTGTCTTCATGATGTTACTCTGATGTATCATCTCTTTGAAGTATTCTTAATTTCTTTGTTGCATCATATCTGGTTTTTATAGTATCGGTTTTTCATTATGATGTCTCTTTGTTGGAGTTTAATGCTTAAATATTTATTTTAGATTTTGAACATACTTTTTCCTAGCATTGCCATGTACTTGGCTTGTAGAGTATATAAGGTGAAAGGAACAAAGCCAAAGCCTTCCTTAGTGCCTATGGTAGTTTTAAAATTTGGAGATGCATCCTTCACGGTAGAGGCTGAATTGCTATGGTGGAGCTTGGACACACAGATCAGGAATTTTCTCTTCAGAAAATTCTGGTTCTCAGGAAAATTGTCTTCACCTGTTCCATTAGCTTTTCTCCCTCTTGGTTCTTAATTCTGTAGGGAGGAACCCGCTGCTATCTGTTCTTTATTGCATCCTACATGTGCCTGCACTGTAATGACATCCTGATCACTCTGATACAATAATCATCTCAGAGGAATGTAACGGAGGAAAGAAAGCACTATTTCAAAACTCTCTTCCTGAGTAGATATTACACACAGCACTGGGCCCACCAGAATAAGTTACAATTGACTTTGTAACAACACCTCAGAGTATATTGGTTCTTCAAATCTGTTAAAAAAAAATGCACCAGTAAAACTTTTCTTAATATCATGATGATGTTTCCATAGGATAGTTTACAAAAACGTGACAGTGTTTACTTCTTGGATAATTGATTACCCTCCACTTTGGTTCCACCAGTGGTGTTCATGTTTTTTTGCTTTGCTTTTGGCTCCGTGAAGCTGCTTTTAAGTTTTCTTTAAGATTTTTTGTACGTTTTTCTTCTTACCTAAGTGTTAAATTTATTGACATGCTATCTAAAGTCACAAAGGTATTCTGTCTTATCTTACAAGGTCTTTAGAGTATTGCCAAGCTCCATTTATTTAAAAAGACTGTTTCTCCCACTGATTTACAGTGGCAAGCCTGTTATACATCAAATTACCATATATACACAGGTTTGTTTTGGGACTCTCTTTTCACTTTCACAAATTTATTCATCTGTGCCTTTGATCAAACAAAAGAAAAATTATTCATGTTGCTTTGTAGTAAACCTCTGTATCTGATAGAGTAATTCCTCTGTCTATAGTGTTCTTCAAGAGAGTCCTAATTTTCCATGGATTTTCATATCAATTTTAGATCATGCGTTTTCTTGAAAAATGTTGAAATTTTACTCAATATTGCTCTTAATCCTTTAAAATCTATTAAAAACTATAGCTTTGCATGTTGAATATTGTAATTAATAAGCCTAGTATGTATCTCTGAGTCTTCTTCAGCCTTTCTAAGTAAAGACTCATGATATTTCTTAAACAATCCACTTGGCTACACTTTTTTACATGGGTTGTTTAAAAGGACTGTATACTTTGATAATGCATGTATGCAAAGTATATGTAGATCTGTTGTCATAATTACTTGTTGTCAAGTGGCTTTGCCTCCTGTTCACTGATTTCTTTGTGTACTGATCATTTTCTAACAACAACAACAACAAAAATTTAATTTTTTGTGTTTGTTTTGGTGTATAACTAGATTGAAACCAGTAAAACGTAGATTATTTAGTTGAGGTTCCCTGATCAATACAGCCATGTGTATCTAAGGCAGGAATTTGTATGTTCACAGTCTGTTGCCATGGCTTATCAGAAATCCCTCCCCTCTCTCAACTTTATCATTGTTGTTCCTATTATTGCTTTACCCTGATCAGCACCAACTTGGTTTTATTGTGGGTGGGGGTAAGGAGGGGTTATTTATTTTTTGCTGTTATTCTAAAGTTGTGGGGGTCTTCCCTGGTAGCTCTGCTCATAAAGAATCTGCCTGCAATACAGGATACCCTGGTTTGATTCCTGGGTCAGGAAAATCCCCTGAAGAAGCAATAGGCTACCTACTCCAGTATTCTGGCCTGGAGAATTCCATGGACTATACAGTCCATGGGGTTGCAAAGAGTCTGACACCGAGAGATTTTCACTTTCTAAAGGTGAGCAGAAATTTGTGCTAGCACCACAGTGCAGGGGAGGTTCTCATGGAGTGTTTTTTCAGCTTTTATTTTTTTTCCTCCTTATCCTGGAAAGTTCTGAAACTAAAGTCTAAGTGGAGGGTTTCCACAAATGCCATCAGAATAGGAAAAACCTTGTTGATTCAATACTGTGTTTACCTTTGTAAATTTGGACTTCTCCATAATTTGGCATGGAAATTTCAAATTGTTTTTCAATGTATTCAGTGTTTTTAGACTCTCTTTTTAAATAGTTGTATTTATTTTATTTTTGGCTGTGCTGGGGTTTCATTGCTGTGTGGAATATTTGTCTAGTTGTGGCCAGTGGGGCTGCTCCTGGTTGTGGTGCTTGGGCTTCTTATTGCCGTGGTTCCTTGGTTGTGGGACCCAGGCTCTAAGGCTCAGGGGCTTCAGCAGTTGCAGGTCTCAGGCTCTAGAGCACAGTCTCAACAGCTGTGGCTCATGAGCCTAGTTGTTCCATGGCACATGGGATCTTCTAGGATCGGGGATCAAACCCGTGTCTCCTGCATTGGCAGGTGGATTCTTTACCATAGAGCCACATGGAAGCCCCTAGACTATATCTTTCAAAATTTAGGTGGACTTTTTCTCAATTCAGGGTTAGTGCAAGTAATTTGACCTGTTCTTGTTAGAACTAGGACTTCCTGCCATTCATTTTTCACATTGCAGTAAGAATGATCTTTCCTCATCCCTTCCTACAAACCATATCATATCCTTCCTTGTCTTAAAATCTCTACTAACTTCATATCAGTTTCACTACTTTCTTAAAAGTATCTTTAAATTTAATATGTAATTACATGACACCTGAGATCTAGACTAGAGTTATATCTCACTCTAATCTTTATTCAACTTATAATGAAAAACTTTTTTTTTTTTTTTTTCCCCAAGAATGCATTATGCTCCATTTGCCTCTGGTCTTTGAACAGAAGTGAAGTCTCTCAGTCTTGTCCAACTTTTTGTGACCCCATGGACTGTAGCCTACCAGGCTCCTCTGTCCATGGAATTTTCCAGGTAATAGTACTGGCTGCTGCGTCAGTCATATCTGACTCTGTGTGACCCCACAGACGGCATCCCAACAGGCTCCTCTGTCCCTGGGATTCTCCAGGCAAGAACACTGGAGTGGGTTGCCATTTCCTTCTCCATTGCATGAAAGTGAAAAGTGAAAGTGAAGTTGCTCAGTCGTGTCTGACTGTCAGCAGCTCCATGGACTGGAGAAGGTTGCCATTTCCTTCTCCAGGGGATCTTCCTGACACAGAAATCAAACCCAGGTCTCCTGCATTGCAGGCAGATGCTTTACCATCTGAGCCACCAGGGAAACCTATAATAAAGATACCCTGTAATTCTGACAGGATGTAATAACATAATAGTTAAACATACTGGGCATCAAAGCAATTTTCTGATCTTATCTAGGTTTCAGTATCCTATTTATAATGCCAATATACCCGACATTTTTTTGTGTGGATTAAACTGAAGAAAGTACTGTTTATTGTACAGTAACCAATAAATGCTAGTTTCCATTATTACCAATTCCTTTTAATTTGTATCCCCTTCCCAACTGATAAGATTAGGTAGTTGCCAAAAATGTGTATGTTCATAAACCTTTTTCTATAAACATAAGAAATTGAGATTTTTCTTATTTAGCCATTGGGTTATTTCATTACAGATTTAGGTTATACCAAGGGAAGAAGTAGTTTGACAACCTAAGGATTTTAGATCAAGAGTTTATGACATTGTTTTGATGGATGAAGTATGTGACCTAGCATGACTTTGCTTTAGCTTTTAGTACACTCTTTGAAAAACTATGTTTCATTGGTGTTATGCCATACTTGAAAAGAAGATAGTAGTCTGGCCTAAAATAATGCATTATTTTCATAAAGCTTAAGAATCTCATAAAATCTTTGCATGTGTGTGTGTTGGTCTCTCAATCATGTCTGACTCTTTGTAACCCATGGACTGTAGCCTTCTGGATTGTCTGTCCATGGGACTTCCTAGGCAAGAATACTGGAGAGGGTTGCCATTCCCTTCTCTGGGGAATCTTCCTGACTCAGGGATCAAACCTGGGTATCCCACATTGCAAGCAGATTCTTTACCATCTGAGTCACAAGAGAAGCCCCAAATCTGTGCGTATTGGTGGTTAAAAACTATAAATTTTTTTTTTCAGTTTTATCCAAACTAGCATTGATCATAGCCAATATTTTCATCTGCACAGTTTATAAACTGTCTTAATTTTGTGTTTGTTACAAAATTATGCCATATATGTGTATATTGTACAAATAGAGGAGGGAGATGGGCTTCCCAGGTGATGCCAGTGATAAAGAAACTACCTGCAAATGCAGGAGACGTAAGAGATGTGGGTTTGATCTCTGGGTCAGAATGATTCCTTGGAGGAGGAAACGGCACCCCTCTCCAGTATTCTTGCTGAAAGTATTCCATGGACAGAGGAGCCTGGTGGACTACAGTCTTTGTGTGACCACAAGCACTGGGAGAGGGGTACGTTTTAAGAACTATTTTGAAGAAGTTTACAATTGTCCTTTAGCTCCTTAATTTGTATTTTCTCTTTTCATCTTTAGATCTATTGTAATATCACCAATGATTACAACATAATTAGTATGTACTAGATTGACTGAAGTTTGGATATATTCACATATTTAACATAGTTTAGCAAACATACACTAAATTACACAAATTCTATATCATGAATAAGGGGAAAGTGGGACAATTAAAGACAAATATAGTGTATAATATCATCATTGAACATGCAAGTTGGTAGTGGTTAGGGAATTTGTGACCTAATAAAATTCAAATTTTGGGAGAAGTTAGGATCATATGTATATTCTGAAATTTACATCTGAAAGTACAGAGGATTATGACTGATAATGAAGCACATCTTAAGTCTTATTTCAGTGAATGTTAGGAAATCAGGGGAATGCAGTGTGGAGGCTTTAAGTCTTAATAGAACACTTTAATTAGCATGGAAAACATTGGTATTAGAATGTTGAGTACGTAACATTAAAAGGTGGTTTGGGAACTGTGGAAAATGTAGAAAAGGAATTAATCTTTCTCTTTGAGACAATGAATCTTGACAACTGTAGTGTTTTGGCCAATATTATGACATGATGGAAGTGATATTTTGAAAGATTATATAGCAACAGTTAAAATGATTGATTTTGGTAGGGAGTAAACTGGAAGCAAAGGGGTTGATAATGGGATTATTTCATTTGTCTTATGCTCCTAATACTACTGCTACGTGCTTAGAGGCCGCATAACATCAACTTCAGAAAGGAAATTTACTTGTCATAGCATGTGCCAGAAGAATATTGAATAAAAGTGAACATGCATATCCCAGTCCCAGGATAGGGTGTTTGTCTTTGAAATAAACAGCCTGAGATGAATTTCTCAAGTTTTTACTTAAAATGTATTCAGAGTAATAACAGACTATTCTATGGAATTGCTAACCACTGCTAAACTGAATATAGCCAGAATAGACCAAGGTGTCAGCCTTGTCTCTATTACATTCTAAATGCCACACAGGGCAAATGAATAAAGTATAGACACAGATGTACTTGAAGGAACAAAATAGTGTTTGTAGGGAAGATGAAAGAGAAATTGAACATGGATAGCTAACTAACAGTATTGAAAGTGTGAAAGTGTTAGGAGCTCAGTTGTGTCTGACTTTTGTGACCCCCAAGGACTGTAGCCCTCTAGGCTCTTCTGTCCATGGGATTTCCCAGGCAAGAATACTGGAGTGGGTTGCAATTCACTTCTCCAGAGGATCTTCCTGACTCAGGGATTGAACTGAGGTCTCCCACATTGCAGGCAGATTCTTTACTATCTGAGCCACCACAGTCTTGAAGTGATGTTCACAACTGTTATCACATTTACCATTGTATACCTGTAGTGGAACCTGGGTCTCCTACATTGCAGGCAGCTGCTTTACAGTCTGAGCTACTCGGGAAGCCCCCAGATATAATAGATTTAAAGATTTACAAGAGATTTTGAAATTTCAGAACACTTGGAATAAATGATTTACCTAAAGATATTTGACTATTTAAGGTTTTCCATTAAAATATAGGTCTAAAATATTATGTAAAGTTATATCATCAATCAAAGCTTAAGAAACAGTTGTGTTTTGTTTGTTCTTTTTTTTTTAAATTTACTTCTCCACCAGTTTCATAGAATTAAAAATCTACATGGGTTAAAAATGTCTGTAAACCTAATTTAGACCATTAGTTATCTCTTGGTAGTTTTTAAATGAGATATGCAAACCAATTAAATTAGATACAGAAACCAGTCAGATTATGGCATTTTTACCAGAGGAAGCAACTATAAAATGAGCACAGAAATATGGTTTTGTGCAGATTCAGAAAGAGAATTGTTGTTAAATTATCAGCTCAGTGGCTAGTTTTGGTTAGTGTTAAAAATAATAACCATTAATGCCATGGATATTATTTATTTTGTTTACATACATACATCATATATAGACACAATCACATCTTGAACTAGTTTGGAATCAGTTTTTTTTTCTTTTTTTAAACCATCTTGCCTAGAGTATATGTTAATGTTTTTGAATGGATTTACTAGCAGCAAATTCTCATTGACTGTAAAGTTATGGTGCCTGGTAATGAGGGTTCTTTCTCTTTGGCGTGAGAATGTGGTAGCCTATACATTCCAAAGTATCGCAGCTGATGTGATTTGAACTGTGTTGCTAGAGAATACTCCTGAGAATCCCTTGGACAGCAAGCAGATCAAATCAATCTTAAGGGAGATCAACGCTGAATAATCATTGGAGGGACTGGTGCTGAAGCTGAAATTCCAGTTTTTTGATCATCTGATGCGAACAACTGACTCTTTAGAAAAGTCCCCAGTGCTGGGAAAGACTGAGGGCAGAAGGAGAAGAGGGCGTCAGACGATGAGATGGCTGAATGGCATCACTGATATAATGAATGTGAACTTGGGCAAAATTTGTGAGATGTGAGGGACAGGGAGGCCTGGCGTTTTGCAGTCCATGGGGGTCGCAGAGTCCAACACGACTGGGCAACTGAACAACAACAACATTCATATTTAGTCCACGTGCCCACTAAGACATGACTAGAAGACTTATAGCCAAATGTATGTATATCAGAAAATGGTCATTAGATTTAAAGAAAATTAAATAAAAATAAAAGTGGAAATGTCCTTTCTAAATCTCCTGTTTGGAGTGAGACATGTACAAGCATAGTGATTACATTCCTCAGATGTTAAGTTCCTGTCTTTTGTTACTTGGTTCTCTAAGATAGTTCTGAGATCCAGTTTGAGAAAATGTGAATGGTGCCAAAAGTCAGCCACTAATTTTTCAGCATTGCCTATGGTTTCACAAATAAGTCAATGGCCTTGTCAAATATCAGAATGCTAATATCCTAAAATGGAGTGTTCAGTGAATTGGGAATCTAGTTATAAATAAATGTGAATTCTGGGAAAGAGTTGATTAACAGACACTTACAAAGACAGACAAATTAAGGATAAAGGCTTTTTACTCAGTAGTCACAGCAAGGTTTGCTTTTCCTTTATAGTCTGTGCGCTGGTTTAGAGCAGATGAAGAGTGAAGATTCTGGGGTAATTGGATGTCTCTCAGTCCTCCAAGGCCAGCAGAAATAAAATTCAGTCAATCTAGTAAGTGCATTAATGAAAGGGTTAGTGGGATTGGTATGAATCTGTGAGCTGAGAGCCAAAACAAAATTGGAAATAAGCCCTTGAAATTCTTCTGGAGTTTTTATTGCTTAAAAAAGCAGTTTGTTGAGTGTTTAACAGATCATGCTTGACTCAAATCAAAAGGCCAGGAAGAAATCTTGTTTCTTCAGCAAGCTTCACACCTGAGTTAAAAGACACCTGCTTAATATTCACGAGCCTGGTTTGACTTCGGTTATAGGTGGATTCCATGAAATGAAAGAATTGATATATTCCCCAGATCAAAGAAAAAGTAACTGTATTTAGAGACTAGAAGGTAAAATAAACTATGATAGGCTAAGTTGACAGGGAGTATTGATAAAATCTGAAAGAAATTTATTTGAGCAGTTTAGAACTAATATATGGTTCAAATAGCTAATGTGCCAATATTATTAAGGACATGTGTGTATATACACACAAATGCACACACATACTTGCAAAGAGTTTGACATGACTTAGCAAACAAAAAACATATATATACCAGTATTCACTAGGCTCTTTATTACTAGAACTTACACAGACGAAAATCCCCTCTGTATATTATTAACTCTATGTAGTATATATTTTCTTTCTGAACTGTTATTATACTGAATATGTAATGTGTTGTGTTGTTAAGCCATTATCCAGATCTATATCTCTAGAGAAGTTATGCTGTCATCCAGTGCCATATGTGGAAGGTGCTCAGAAAATATTTGCTATAATAATGACTCAATTAATGAATGAGTCCTAAACTTCTAAGCCTATTTTCTACTTAATAGACTCTTACTGGATGGTATGGGGAGGGAGAAGGGAGGAGGGTTCAGGATGGGGAACACGTGTATACCTGTGGCGGATTCATTTAGATATATGGCAAAACCAATATAATATTGTAAAGTTAAAAAATAAAATGAAATTTAAAAAAAAGTGTAATTCTAACCTGATTTGATGACCCAGAGTCTCCCATCCAGAAAAATAGACACTAAGCAGTCACTTTACTGGGGCTTCCCTGGTGGCTAAGATGGTAAAGAATCTACCTGCGATGTGGGAGACCTAGATTTGATCCCCGGCTAGGGAAGATCCCCTGGAGAGGGGCATGGCAACTCACTCCAGAATTCTTGCCTGGAGAATCCCCACAGACAGAGGGAGCCTGGTGGGCTATAGTCCATGGGTTACAAAGAGTCAGACATGACTGAGTGACAAAGCACAGCACAGCAATCACTTTATTAATATATTTACATTTATTATTTATGAATTGACAAGGAAACGACATTTAGAAATGCTGAAATGAGAATTATGCACAAGTAATGTATCATGTCTTGGTTTATATTAAATTTACTTTGTTACATTTTGTTTCTAAACTATCAGAAATGTAAATCTGGATTTATTAGCCATCGTTGAGACCATATTATGGGAACAAATGCATATTAATGCTTCAAAACTTTCACTGATAGCTTAATTTTCTTTCAGTTTCTACACTCAGAAAAATTAAGAAGGAATGAGAAAGAGTGAATAAAAATGACAATGTTTTATTCCATTTGGTGGTAATACTATAGTCGACTTGTCATTAACTTTATTGTATGATAGTACCCCCTTCAAGAATCTTCCCTTAGACTGCAGAGTTTGCTAAAATGTTCCATGTCTGTCTTCTCATAGCATTCTGTACATAAAGTTACCATTATTCTTAAATATAGTACTAATATTTTATTGAAAATTTTAACTTAGGTGTTTATTTTCCCAAAAACTATAAATTAACTTCAAGATTTAGACTACGGTTACCTTCATTCCCTGAAAACAGTCATCACTCAGCAAATTTAATTGAATTAAAGTTGCAGAAGAAAATTTAAAACAGTTTTCTGTAACTAAATGTATGCAAAATTGTTACAAATTCTGAGGAGTTAAACTCACAACAGGTTAATGCACAAAGAATTTAAAGTATTCTGTTTTGATTTTTTTTAAAAGATATGATTCTAGAAGTGCATCAAACATGATGATCAAAGTTAATTGTTCCATAGCAGTGGATTCAAAAGTATGATTAGCCATTATGGAGGCATACATAATGGTGTCATTTAAACAATATATGTCTGAGTATAACTTTAACTGGAAAATATCTATCACTATTTAAAAAGTTGGGTGAGTTGCTACTTAGCATTTGTAAATAACAGGAGAATGTATATTTCATTAAGAATATGTTAGGGTTGATGGGAGCATATAACATTAACTTAATATAGTGTATATCCGTACATAACAAATTTAAGATCCTTATTTCTTAAGTTATGCCTTTACATTTTTATTTTATGTATCTGATTACCATTCTTGTATGCTAAATGCCTGTATAGGGAGAAAGAATGTTAAGTCTTACCATTTAGGTATGGTGTATCATAAAAAGCATATAGGATTAAAAAGGAAGTTAGTGTTTAGTTTCAAGGCAAAATTACACACATTAAGTATAAGGTATTTGGCTCATTTGATTTTTAGGAACTGAGAATATCAAGTAATATCAACTAATAGAGTATAGAAATAAGGTAATAAAAAATGCCATATAAACCCACTGGCAACTGTTCCTTTGGAAACTATAGCACAGTTGAGATGTAGAAAGATTTTGACAATTTAGTAGCCACTTTATCCTTCAACAACTGGAATTTTTAATCTTTCAATATTATAGTGAATCAGCTTCATTCCTTCTTACTGTTGTTGCTACCACTGCTAGTTTATTCTATTTTAGCTATAAATACTATAATTCTGTTTTTGTATGCAACTTATATACTAGCATATATATGGAATATAGAATAATAGAGCATACACATATGTTTATATAGAGTATATAAATAAACACATATACATATGATGTAATACAATTATAGTTCATTCTATCTTTTTCCACTCTGTTCCCTATTTTTCCATTCTAAATAACTTAGATATAAAAATAGTGGGCTGAATGCTTGTGTTCCTCAAAATTCATATATTGAACCCTGAGCCCAGTGATGAGAGGTGGGTGCTTGGGAGATAATTAGGTGATGAGAATAGATCCCTCATAGATGGAATTATTGCCTTTGTAAGAAGAGAGATGAGAGGAACGGTCTTTCTGATGTGTGAGGACACAGCCAGACCAGCTGGCTAAAAACTAGGAAGAGGGCTCTCGCTGGAGACTGACTATGCTGACACCTTGATCCCAGACTCCCCATCCTCCATGAAGAATAAAATTCTGCTTTTAAGCCACCTGGTCTACACATTTTTGTTAAAATAGCCTGAACTGACTAACACAGTTCCCTCAGAAACCCTATTTTCCGACAGTCAGTGTTGTATAGAGCTCTATTCTTTCATACAGAAGCCATGATCCACTATTGGAAACTGTGGCTATTTGAGTAAGCATTTAAAGCAATTAAAATTAAGCATATTTAAAGATTGAGTTCTTCAGTCACACAAGTGCTCAGTAGATACATGTATCCAGGGATTATCATATTAGACAGCTGGGATTTTATGTATTTCTATCATCTCAGAAGGTTCTATTTGATCAGCATTGCTATACAGATTAATAATACATTAAAGGATTAAAATCATATCACCATCATTTCTTACCTGAGTGACCTTGAACTGAATTTTGTAACATTTCTAGGCTTAAATTTTTCCATATTTAGAATAAGAACAGCAGCAGTGCCTTTATTCTAGGATTTTTACCAGAATAAACCTCTACACAGAAAATCCCTTTAATAAATTGAGAAGCTGAATTTATAATGACTAGACCATATATAATATAACTTTGATCCACAATCTGCAGTAACCAGTCCAGAAAGTCAATCTACTATTTTCAATAATCATTACAAGGAAGTAAATAAGTATCTTTAATGACCATTTCTGGAAGCTAAATGATAACTCCCACAACAATCAGCTCAAAATGACAAGGATTTGGGCTTCCCTTGTGGCTCAGATGGTACAGAATCCACCTGCAATGAGGAACACCTGGGATCGATCCCTGGGTTAGGAAGGTCCCCTGGAGAAGGGAAAGGCTACCCACTCCAGTATTCTGGCCTAGAGAATTCCATGGACTGTATAATCCATGGGATTGCAGAGTCAGACATGACTGAATGACTTTCACTATCAATAACTGACAGCT
Source organism: Bison bison bison (assembly GCF_000754665.1). Taxonomy (NCBI): domain Eukaryota; kingdom Metazoa; phylum Chordata; class Mammalia; order Artiodactyla; family Bovidae; genus Bison; species Bison bison. The sequence continues at coordinate 4,461,709 of NW_011494919.1, read as the reverse complement.
TCCCTAACTTTTGCCTCCATGTCTAGTTTAGGACCTAGTGTAGAAAGCTAAAAGAGCATCACTAATGAATCGCATAGATGTCCTGCTTCTAGACACTGCACAGCTTCCTCATGTTCAGTTCAGTCGCTCAGTCGTGTCTGACTCTTTGCAACCCCATGAAGTGCAGCACGCCAGGCCTCCCTGTCCATCACCAACTCCTGGAGTTCACTCAGACCCACGTCCATCAAGTCGGTGATACCATCCAGCCATCTCATCCTCTGTAGTCCCCTTCTCCTCCTGCCCCCAATCCCTCCCAGCATCCCCCCCAGCATCAGAGTCTTTTCCAATGAGTCAACTCTTCGCATGAGGTGGCCAAAGTACTGGAGTTTCAGCTTTAGCATCATTCCTTCCAAAGAAATCCCAGGGCTGATCTCCTTCAGAACGGACTGGTTGGATCTCCTTGCAGTCTAAGGGACTCTCAAGAGTCTTCTCCAGCACCACAGTTCAAAGGCATCAATTCTTCGGCGCTCAGCTTTCTTCACAGTCCAACTCTCACATCCATACATGACCACAGGAAAAACTATAGCTTCGACTAGACGGACTTTTGTTGGCAAAGTAATGTCTCTGCTTTTGAATATGCTATCTAGGTTGGTCATAACTTTTCTTCCAAGGAGTAAGCGTATTTTAATTTCATGGCTATAGTCACCATCTGTAGTGATTTTGGAGCCCAAATAAATGAAGTCTGACACTGTTTCCACTGTCCCCCAAAAAGACACACCAGAAGCTTCCTTTTTTTTTTTCCGTTATAAAGCTTTTCCACTTTTCTGTGTTTCTTTGAGTGTCTCCCAAAATGAAAGTGATAAGCCTGCCTTTATTTAGCATCTAAAGCCCCTGGAATATTGTATTTTGTCACTTATGATATCCTGTTGAAGGAATTAGGTGTGTGTAGTCATCCAAATAGGCTATATTGAAAACCCAGTTTTTATAAAGTACATTGCTGCTTTGCTTCTGAGTATGAATTTCAGACTTAAGAAGAAGGGTATGATGACATATGTGTCATTTGTGGACTTCTCTATGTTTGGGCAGGCTCTTGATATGTATGCTGTTTTTACTTCTATTTTGTATTGACCTCCAGCCTTCTCTAAGAAGAAGCACGCATGTGGTGGTGCTGCACTGAACTTGGGCAAAGCACCCAGTCTGGGCAAGTAACACTCTCCTTTTATGGTATTGCAGTCTATTCAAGAGATCAAATACTTAAGAAGTGTTTTAGAACAGGTCAGTAATACAGGATCCCTTTTCTTTCTAGTCTTTCACCCTCTTATGACTGAGGATTTCCTTTAGCACTAGAGACCTATAGAGTCATGTAGCTTTGTTTGCTCACCTTTCAAAGCAATAGAAGGTGTATCCTCAATAATAAGGAATGCTGCCTCCATTCTCAAATATGAATATGTTCATGAATTCCTAAACCATATCCAAAATGAAGATTCCGTGTTTCACAACATGGATATCCAGTATGTATTCACATGGGAAGGTCACCTTTGCAGGAATGAAGGGGCAAAACCTTACAATATATATTAGTAATGCTGGAAATAATGAATCATATAAAGCAGTAACTCTTCTAAAATGTGTCATAAATTTAAGCATTAAAAATGCCACGTGATGTAACATAATCTGAAAATTAACAAAGTACACAAAAGAATATACTCTGAAGTGTCAGATAATAATATTTAAAATTTTGTTTATATATATTAGATAAAGGGTCTTAGAACGATGAGCATTTTAAAAAAGCATTGCTTAATAACCAATAGGGAACAGAAGCAGAGGCAAAATATTACAAATTTCATAACCCACTTGTTACAATTATTCCCTTATTTTCTCCTCCATATTATATGTTTAGAGGACCTCAGACTTCCCCCCCCACCCCCACCACTGTTGGAACTAGGTAAAGGAATTCTAGTATTTGGCCTTGAAACTGCACAGTTTTCTAATAGTAAAGGCATCTCAGTAAGATTAGAAAAAAAAAAAAAAGCCTTTCCCTTTTATAGCAAATAGTATTCTGGATTTTAAAAATCATCTCACAAGTTATTTCCAACAAGAATCTTCTCTTGAGAAATAAAATTTTTCTCCAAAGTTAGAGAATTTAGATTGATTTGCTTACATTTAATTTGTTGCACTCATAATATTTATACTGACAACTCATTTTTGAAAGGTATGTAAAACTTTCTTCTTTGAAGCTCCATGGGAATGACTGTACTTCATTCAACTCTATAGGCACTTAGAAGAGATAAAATATCACTTTATTGGATTTTTTTTTTAATTGAACAAACCATTTTGCTTTCACATCGCATATTACTGAATTTTACATTTATTATATGATTTCATGGTAAGGATAGGCAGGCAATGCTTTAAAGTATCTGATTTGGGGCACTTCCATGCATTCATTTATAGAATTAGCATATAAACTAATCAATATTGTCAAAAGATTTTGAGTCTGTCTTTACATTCCCTCTGATAAGGTGATGTGATATTTCAGAGCTGTGTGTATGCATGAGTATGCGTGTGAGAGACAGATTAATGAAGCTGTGGGGCTGTATATTTCCTGTGTTTTTACTTATGTGAAAATGTGTTACTGCTACTTCAGTTCAGTTCAGTCTCTCAGTAGTGTCTGACTCTTTGCAACCCCATGGACGGCAGCACGCCAGGCTTCCCTGTCCATCACCACCTCCTGGAGCTTGCTCAAACCCATGTCCATCAAGTTGGTGATGCCATCCAAACATCTCATCCTTTTTCATCCCCTTCTTCTCCAGCCTTCAATCTTTCCCAGCATCAGGGCCTTTTCCAATGAGTCAATTCTCATCAAGTGGCCAAAATATTGGAGCTGCAGGTTTAGCATCAGTCCTTCCTATGAATATTCAGGACTGATTTCCTTTAGGATTGACTGGTTGGATCTCCTTGCAATCCATGGGACTCTCAAGAGTCTTCTCCAACACCACAGTTCAAAAGCACCAGTGCTGCTTACCTAGATGAATTAAAAATTGAAATCAGTTTAGCTTTTGCTGTGTCTTCTGGAAGTCATTGTGTATATTTTCCTTTTGTTTCCTTTTGTTATTTACTGTTATAGAAGAAATCTAGATGAGCATGAATTATTTTATTGGATTTTGCAATTGCAATTAACTTGTTTCAATTCTAATGATGCTTGTAGCAATTGTTTTTATGCCTTTTTTATGATTTTTAAGCTTTCTCTAAGATAAGAAATAGATTTTCTTAATTTGCCAACTCATTTCTCTAATTCATTAACAATTTATTTTCATAATTTTAAAAGTTATTCTCCATTCCTTTTTTTTATTTTCTGTCCTTAATTTTTATTTATATAAACTAGACTTTTTTGCTTCTATCTTTTATTTTTACTTCATCTCTCTCTCCTTTTCTCATATATTCTATTGAATTTTCAAAAGCTTCTACTTCAGTTTTCTAGGCAGTTTCCGAGTCCAAATTATTTTGGATTATATAAACTACTTTATTAAATATTTGTATATATATATATATTTTAATTTAAAGCATTTTATCTCAATTTCCCATTTTCCCGTCACCTCTAAACTAGCTTCTTAGCTGTGTAATATTTTGGAACTTTGCACACACAAGTGCATTCCTTTAAAATTATCTTGGGCCTAGCTTCTTGAATTGATTTTACTTAAAAAAATAAATTTATAAGCCCACAGAGTCTTGTTCAACTCGTTTGTACTAGGATATTTTGTGCTCAGTGACTGTGACTTCTTCCTCTGCTTCAGTTTATGGAGGATTCTTTTTTTTTTTTTTTTTGTCTACAATTGGAAGTGGAACTGTGATTTAGAGAACAGTGTAGGTTTCCCTGTCTAAATGTTTTAAGACCCAACAAAGACTTAAATTCACCACTTCAAAAAAATGGCCTATGGAGAACTGGGAGAAAGCCAAATCTAGAAGAGGTTTTGGCAGGGCACTTTAACTTTGTCTTTATTTGAGCTTCTTTCCAGTTTGCTCTGGCATTGAGGAGATAATTATGCTCTTTGCTCTCATTTTGGATTAGCTAAGGCAATGCTTCTTAATCTGGCAAATTGTTCTCTGATACCAGCCTGGAAGCTGCCTGTGTCTTTTCAGTTTGTCCCCATCAGTGTTTCTCTGGTGAAGTCTGATGAAGTTCCTTGAAGTCTCTGATATTCACATGCATCTCTCATCTAATTTCAAAAAAAAAAAAGTGGAAAATTCACCCCTCTTTTATCTTCTTGTGATTCATTAAATAAAAATCCTGGATGAAGTTTAAAATTTTAGACAGATACTTTAGGTTGACCCATTGAAATTTGTTTTTAACCCCAAACCTGTATTTGGTTCAGCTTCCCCATACTCAGAGTTCCAAAAGCCAGAATGTTTGAATCCTTCTGCCCTTTACACCAAGTATCTAAAGACATCCCCAAATTATGTTGTATTTACTTCATGTTTAACATCTGTCAACTTTTTTTTCCATCTCGCATCGTCTCTCTTAGACTCTTTCTCAGATGAACTCTTGAGCACTATCTGAGATCCTACTGTTTGATTCATATCACAGAGAAAAGAGTTCTGCACAAACATCAACAAACTTCACACTGAAAGATCTCACCACAGCAGGTGCCACATTCTTCTGGCTTCTGCCTGGAACTGGAACTTCTCTGACGATGTCACTTGTGATGTCTGTGTGACTCATACATGTGCATCTGCGAGTGTAGCAGAGCCTGTGCCCCAGAGAAGCCTTCACCCAGTCAGAGTAGAAACAGAACGTGACGGCATCCCCATTCCCTCCATCATGGACTATGCCGAGATCCATTCATAGGAATCCTCAGAAGTTTCTAGAGGGTTAGAATACTAGACCCCCACAGAGGTTGCCAATCAAAATTTTATCTTTGTATTGGCCTTTTCCCCTTCCTTGTTTTACTCTACTCTCACTCTTTCTCTCTGGAGTCAAGATTCTGGTCAAATAGAAAGACCTGAACTCAAACTGAGCCCTTGGAAGAGAAAACAGACTAAAACCATGGTGATAAGAACATCTCTACCCTACATAACATAGCGTTCTGGAAGTGGACCGCTTATTTATCTGATGACAGAAGGATTGCATTGTGGTGAAGTGGTGATTAGACCAGGCACACAAAGTGCTTATGCTTTTCCAGGCTCTCATGAGTGGAGGGTTGTGATAAGGAACATGCGGAAGCTGAAGTATTAGATAACTAAGTTCCTTAAATCTGCCAACTCAAGTTATATGGAGCAAACTAGGACCTTCCATGGCTGAGTTAACGATATTCATATTTCTTGAATATAACGTAAGAATACTATGGAGAAAACCGAGTCATGGATTTAATTAAGAGTGGCAAGGCTCAAAAAATAATGAACACATAGTTTTTAAAGACATTTTATGCCAAGTCCAAAGGCCTCTAAGGAAATAGTACAAGTCAGAGGTCTTTGGTTTGGTCATTTTACTAGATGACTGTGAGAATCTGGAACCTCCAAATTCTCAGTAATCCCCTGGGCAGGGTGAAGGACTTTAACCCCTGCCACTTGTTGGAAGAAAGCAGCACAAGATAAGGCTTGCTTTTGTCAGGACCCTTGTATGCTTCTGTCTGCTTCTACTTATTGCCTCTTGAACCAATAATTAGAGTCACTTCTCAGCACATACCACCAGGACAAGATAATTCCTGCTGTAAGGAAAGGCCTTATTTGTAGAATAATTGGAGTTCCTAGTTAATAAAGACTAGAAAGAAAACAGAGGAACACATGAAGGAATAGAACTTAGTGATATTGGACTTGTGATCAGAATGAAAGACTTCATAGGGAGAAATGTATTGACATGAGGATACATCTTTATGAATTGTGCTTAATTTTCTTACCTGGGAGAAATGAAGCTAGTCATAACACTCTTCTAGGATGGTTGTTAACTTATGAACATGATACTGGCCTTACTGAAGACAAGGTGATGTGCTGTGATTATCACAGTAGGGTACTGAAGAAGGACACAGAAGGCTACAACAATAATGAGATGGTAAGAATGGATTTATTATGTTAGGGTGGAGAATGCCTCCTACTTCTGTGTGACACACAATTCACTAAAGCTTTAAGAGGTGCACTAGCAATGGGACCTTGAAATTTTTGAGCAAACCAATGTTTGATATAATATGTAGGCTTAGATTGACCTTAAAAGATGCTTCAATCTAGCTAAAATCCTTGAAATTCATAGAAATCATAATAGAGGCCATATTATGACACTGCAGAATTACAATTATTATAATGGACAGGAGAGTTTTAGTGGCAAACAAAGTACCTTAATCTGTGGGTTTCCCATGGAAGCATTGTCTGATAGATTCAAGACAGACCCAGATTGACACTCCTCCTAATGAGAGAATCTAAACCTCTTCCCCTTGTATTTGGGTGGCCTCTCTCTCTCCGTGAGCAACAGAATATGGTAGATGTCTCACTGTGCAAATCTCCAGGTCTAGGTCTTAATTAAGAGACTGGCAGCTTTTTCTCTCCTATTTCTTGAAATATTTGCTATAGAAATATGTGTGTGAGGGGAGGTGGTGTTGGTGGTGCCTTAGCTGTCATATAAGAAATCTGAAATGAGAAGTTTAAACTGTGTCGAGAGGCCAGGAAATGACATGCAGTGTGGGGAGAGAGAGACAGAAAAGATGGAAAAGACTGAGCAGCATTTACTAGAAATGTGAGTAAAAGCCATCTTGGCTGCCAATTTTTCAAGCCCAGATGGCACATGGATCAGACACAGATCAGCCAGCTGAGCTTTTCCTGAATTTCTGACCCATAATATTGTGAGCAAAATTAAGCATTTGTTTTAAGCCAGTAAGTTTTGGACTAATTTGTTGAACAGAAATAGATAATCAGAACATATGAGTAGACAAATCCAGTTTAACTTCATGGTACTTTTTTTTTTTTTTACTGTAATTATGTTTATTTTCCTGGAAATATCAAGAGGTGGAAAGCAAAAGCACAAGATATCAGAAGCTTCAATGGAAAATTCTCAGCTCTCACCAGTTTCTGGCTCTAAGTCAGTTCACAGACAAAAGAGGATGCTCTATTCTCTTGAGGAAGATCTCTGCAGTATCTCCTCCATAATATGAAATAAGTATTTCTCCAGTATTTTTTAAGCAATTTGTAGACATCTACCAGGAAACAATGCATTGAAGGAATATAAATTATGAAGCCATATGAAGGCTTTTAAATAGGATCTGATATCAGGGGATCGAATGATAGCATGGTCCTCCCATAAGAGAGAGGGTTTATCTTGGCAAGGTAAAGATTTGTCTGTCTATGTATCTATTCATCTATGCATCTACCCATCCTATGAAGTCCTAAAAGAAGGTCACCTTACCTGAGACCAGTGGATTTGTGCACCCACACTATTGTTATTTCTTTAGTTCTTGTGTACATAATTGGGATAGATATACATAATATCTAATGGAATGTCCATATCTGTTTTCTGACTGGAGTTAAGACCCATCATGGTAGGAAGGCCTAATTGGTAATCCCTAAATACTGTGTGTCCATTTAGCGCCATGCGCTAGTAGTAAAGAACCCACCTGCCAGTGCAGGAAACATAAGAGATTCAGGTTCAATCCCTGGGTCAGGAAGATCCCCTGGAGAAAGGAATGGCAACTCACTCAAGTATTCTTGCCTGGAGAATCTCATGGACAGAGGAGCCTGGCAGTCTACAGTCCATGAGGTCACAAAGAGTTGGGCATGACAGAAGAAAGTTTTATAATCCCTAAACATGACACCCAATTCAGCCAAGAAGTAAATCAGAAGTTATAAGCAATACCATATCCCAGGCTTCTGAGGTGGCACAGTTGTTAAAAAATACTCCTGCCAATGCAGGGAGACTCAAAGGACGTGGGTTTGATCCTTAGAGTACAAAATGATAACCTATTCCAGTATTCTTGCCTGGGACATCACATGGACAGAGGAGCCTGGTGGGCTACACTCCATAGTCCAAACAGTCAGACGTGACTGAGTGTGTGCACGCGCGTGCACACACACACACACACACACACACACATTCCAGTGAAAATGCAGAAAATAAGAAGAAGCTATTTGAAAAACTTAAAGGATTCTGGGCTGTTGGTGCCTGCCATTTCCCCATTTGACACTCTGGTGTGTCCTTGTAAGAAATCAACAACACATGGAGTGTGGTGAATCACACTAGATAAATACATCTTATACCAAGAAATCATAACCCTATTCACAGTTGCTGTGGGGATGTGGTATTTTTATTGGTAACAATATAAAATATGTTATGGGCTACTAATCTGGCAATTGTCTCTTCAATTCCCTCTGTAAAAAGAATCAAATGTTCACATTCACTCCCTATGTTCCAGTAGGCATGTAGACTACAGTAAACTAAGTTATCTGAACTTAGTAGTCTTTATTGTATTGATGACATTTTACTTATTAGACTTGGTAAACACTCATGCTGCTGCTAAGTCACTTCAGTCGTGTCTGACTCTGTGCGACCCCATAGACAGCAGCCCACCAGTCTCCCCCGTCCCTGGGATTCTCCAGGCAAGAACACTGGAATGGGTTGCCATTTCCTTCTCCAATGCATGAAAGTGAAAAGTGAAAGTGAAGTCACTCAGGCGTATCCGACTCTTGGCGACCCCATGGGCTGCAGCCCACCAGGCTCCTCCAGCCATGGGATTTTCTAGGCAAGAGTACAGGAGTGGGGTGCTATTGCCTTCTCTGAAACACTCATGATGCCCTGTCACTTAGATTTTTATACCCAAGAATATATGCTTCTACCCCACACCCTCAAATCTTGAGGGCTTTGAACCAAATCATGGAGTGAGCATAGTATTGACTCTCTTGTATCCTTTACAAGAGTTACCTGCTTGTGAAGTGTGTGTTCCTTGTTCCTTCTCAGGTAGGCTTTGCCCAGCATAAAGGCCTGATTCCTAGAGGAGGGATGCCATCTGGCCAGTGATGACTCTTCTAGCCAATCAGCTGATCAGAGATAAATAGAAGATTAACTCCACTAGCTAGTTACTGATTCTGATGTCCATGGAAAGCTGAAAGCAAGTCATGCACTAAGGAGGTTGTCTAGAGTGTCTTCTGATGCTTTGTGCCTATAACTAGTGTATCACAGGAACCCTAGCCTGACAGAGGTAAGGCCACAATGGGCTCATACTATAAAGAGATGAAAATCTCTGGCACTATAGCAGACAAAAGTCCTAATCCAGTGTAAGTTCAGGGTGAAGAAATCTAGAACTAAAGAGATAGGAGGGAACTGATATAAATATGAATCATGATAGGCTTTTTTTCCTGTCAAAGAAACACCTGCACACTGTAAATAATAGCTTGTATTTTCCATGGATTCATAATCCATTTTTCCTGCTTTCATGGTGTGATGGAAACTAAGCACACACTGTAATTGTTTCATCTATCATGGGGCATCCTACAAAACCTAAAAAATTAAGGTTTAATTGAAATTCTGAGTTATAATCATTTTTTATAATATCATATAGAGGTTGTATATAACACCAGAAATCATATAATATAATTGCTATTTAATTTTAGCATAGTGTATTCTATGCTATGCAAAGGGATAAAGTTTGGTTTATGCTAATAATTATCACTAAATTCTTATACTAAAACAGGCTTGGGGTAATTTGCACTTTGTTTCTCAATTAATTATTGATTATTCACTTGGGTTATTTCTCATCTATCATTTGTATTTTACATCAAATAACATTTCTTTGGTGTTTTGTGATTAACAAGACACTTTGCATAATAGTCATATTTAAAGATGTATGATCTATTTAATATATGTAACTTTAAATTTACCTTATTTTATCATTCAGTATTCTATTAAAAACTACTACAATTTTTCAATCTTTCTGAACTATTGAATGTGTAATATTTTTCATGCATGTTATAATCTTACTGTGGATTTTACTAAAACAAGTTTTCATAAAAAGCTTGTCTAGGAAACACTGTTGACTGAACAATGAGCTTTCTGATTTTCCAGTTCACTGACTTAATCCTTACTTCCTCCCTCAGTGGTTAAAAACATTAAAACCTTACTTTAAAAATACAAAGATACAGTGTCATAAATATTATAAAAATGAATGACTGTTTTGTGGGTAAATTCTAATTGCATACTGGCAAACCCTTGAAGATTGTTTGGGTATACATTGTTGTTTTACTTTCTCAAGGAGCACATGATTATTTCATGAAAGGAGTCTGTACACATTTTAAAAAAGAATTCACCAAGATTTTGTTGAAATTAAGCATAGCCATGACCTTAGGCAAGTCATAAAACATACTATAATAAGGGTATGCTTTATGCACTCTGTCAGAAATGTGTTGGGAGAGTCAAGGTAGTAATGTATAAAAACATTTTCATCATTATGTAAGAATGTATTCAAAAAATAAATAGCAAACTCTGCAAAATTTAGCAAACTCACTTGCTTCTTTTCTCAGTGGGACTAGGGAAAATTTCTGTACATGAGGAAGTCCTGGGATTGGAGTAGGAAGAGCCTCAGTTCACAGGACTTCCCTGGTAGCTCAGCTGGTAAAGAATCTGCCTACAATATTGTATCGGTTTTGCCTTACACTGACATGAATCTGCCAGGGCTGTACATGTGTTCCCCATTCTGAACCCCACTCCCACTTCCCTCCCCAAATAAAATATTGTAAAGTAATTAGCCTCCAATGAAAATAAATAAATTTATATTAAAAAAAAAAAAAGAATCTGCCCTCAGTATGGGAGACCTGGATTTGATGCCTGGGTTGGGAAGATCCCCTGGAGAAGGGAATGGCTACCCACTCTAGTATAGTCCATGGGGTCACAAAGATCAGACATGACTAAGTGACTTTCACTATCAGTTCCCTTGAATGGCCTTGGAAATAAATATATTTCAGTATCTGAACCAGAATTTCTTATTCAGAAGCAAAAATGCAGATGCAAAATATATTTTGGAAGAGCAGTAGTTGAGAACTATGTGTAAAAAGCTATATAAACAATGAATTTCTACATTGCTATAATCATTGGTAGATACAGGCTTTGCAAGCCTTAAAGCTTATATAATATAAATGGCATGTATTATAAATAATATTAGATAAACACATTAATATTTACTTAGAATGTGGAGAAATCATTATAAATTGTGAAGCTAATAAAATGCAAATTGCCACAAATACTACAAAAGCCAGAAAAAATATGATACTCTTTATAATTACTTTCTGACATCTCTATAATGTTTTCCCTGTATATTATTTAGGTGAATATTCCTTGATCACCTCTTTTTATAAAAATAATTTAAAATGTAGTCTATGATAATAACAGTTTGGATAGGTCTTTTCTTCTTTGCATATTTCTCTACATATTTCCATTGTGTCTACTATGAATAGCATTCAAAGAGTGAATATAGTCTCTGACTTGCATCATGATGCCAGGAACATTGACACAGTAGCCCTAGAATGAGTATAAAAAGCAAAGTTCATAATCCTATAGCAGAATGAGCACAGGTACTGTTAGGAAAAATTGAGGTTAGAACCTCAGTGTGGAGTTACGTCTCTTTTGTCCATCCTTGTATTTCTAGTTCCTAGCATAGTTGCCTGCCCATGAAAGGTTCTCAGTAAGTAAGTGTTAAATAAATTTAAAAGTTCATGAATAAATAGGTCTGGAGCAATTCCATTTCTGGTTCCTAGAGTTATTTCCAAACTGAGGGTTCTAATGGTATCTTAACTATGAGTAAGATTAAGAAAGGACTGTAACCATTTGAATATCTCATGTGATAATAAATTTAAATGTACTCCCTACTCCCCTTGACAATATCTTTGTTCCACAAATATTACCTGGATCCAGATGCATACTTGTAGACTCTAGACTAAATTGATGGAAGGGGAGGGACAAAGTGAAAGCAGGCTCCATCTTAATTTTGAAATTTTATACAAGCTTTTAAACTCAAGTGAACACATTGCTAAAGCTCTTTGAATTTTTTGAGATAGCTTTAAAATTCATTGTATTTTCTACTATTTTTCTGCTGTCTTTAAAATGTTGATGGTTAATTAACTCACATGTATTGAGCAGTAACTACTGTTGGCCACTCAGAATACTATGTTTTCGATTTAATTCAACATAGATTTATTAGGCTAGTCACTATTACTTAGGTTTATAAATATGACTAATTATCTTTTAATTGCCTGCCCTCAAAATTCTTAAAATCACTTTGAAGATCCTGACTTATTAAAGTAGCAATAATCCTGTATACAAGACAGCAAAAGAGACACTGATGTATAAAACAGTCTTTTGGACTCTGTGGGAGAGGGAGAGGGTGGGATGATTTGGGAGAATGGCATTGAAATACGTATAATATCATATGCGGAATGAGTCGCCAGTCCAGGTTCGATGCATGATACTGGATGTTTGGGGCTGGTGCACTGGGATGGCCCAGAGGGATAGTATGGGGAGGGAGGAGGGAGGAGGGTTCAGGATGGGGAACACATGTATACCTGTGGTGGATTCATTTCGATATTTGGCAAAACCAATAAAATATTGTAAAGTTTAAAAATAAAATAAAATTTAAAAAAATTTAAAAAAATAAATAAAATATCATCTTTGGAGCTTGGATTAGATTCCAGAAGAACAACACGTAATCTGGTCATTTGTGTTTTTGGTGAAGGGTGATTGGTGTTAGATGATTTTCTCAGAGGAAATTTACTAAGGGCCGGAAAGCTGAGGTCTCCTAAAGAATCAGAATAATGAGATAACCTATAACTAGAGCTAGGAACACCTCCATCTCTACCTCCAGTCCTACCTCCACTCCTTTCTACCCTCTACAGACATATGTGTTAGAGAATGACGAACATAAGACCTAATTAGTGTAAGTGGAAAGACACTTGTATCAGAAATACTGTCTACTCAGAAAAGCAAGGGATTTCGCATTTTATGGCATGACGACCCAATATTCTTGCCTGAAGAATCCCATGGACTGAGGAGCCTGGTGGGCTGCATTCCATGGGGTCACAAAGAGTTGGACATGACTCAGGTGACTTAGCACGCACATAAACAAAACACAAAAGTTTGGGAGTCTCCAGGGCCATCTCATGGATTTTTTTTTTTTTTAATATACTGTTACACACACAGAAAAATTGAGTCCAAGCCATGAAGAGGTATTCACTCATGGGATATCTAAGAGGAGTGTAGTATAATTACATTTACACTTTGATAGATTGTTTTAATAGCATTATGAAGATCTATGTAAATCTCAAATGTAATGAAATCAATGTAATTTCATTGAAATAATCAAATGAAATCTATGTAAATCTCAGATATGTAAATCTCAAAGAAAATGACTAGTTAGGAAAGTACATAAAGGCTACAGGAACAAAAATGAGAATGGCAATTTAAAGATTTTCATTAATTCTCACAGTCCCCTCTTGAAACTTAAAAAAAAAAAAAAGTGTGCCCCCGTTTTGCAGATTAAGACAGTTAGATTCAAAACAATTTGATTGTTTTACTAGAATCAGTTATCCAAGGCATATATGCACAACTGTCAACTGAACTGTCTTTTCCCAGGAAGGTACAATAACATTTCTCCAGCACTGAATATGTCCACAAGTCTTCAGCCAGGACTGATTCTAGATGTTCTGTTAGGTTCGATGCTAACTTCCTATAACCAAGTATTGCTAAACTACTATGAGAATATGCAGCCTTATGTGCTTCAGATGACTCAATTCATAGGTTTCAAACAGGGCGGTATAAAAAGTTAGAGACTACCCATTCCAAGAAAGGTCAGTACTTGGCACCTTGATAAGTTTTTACTGTTTATTGAATAAATGACAGAATGCATATCACTCTTTCCTCATTAACGTGCTCCATTCTTAATTTTTTACAAGGGCACTTGGTTCCTAAACATGAGAAAATTCTTAACTTCATGCAAGTGCAGAAGAGTAAGTCACAATTTTAAGAACCAACAAAGGAAAAAAAAAACAAAACAAAACAATAACTTTCAAACTTTCCTGAGTAAAATGTTCTAATCTTTCTGTTCTCTCAAACCACTTCTGCCTTCATCACAAACTAGTCAAACCTCTATTTTAATCACACAAACAGTATCTGTTTGCCTATGTCAATATCCTCTTTTTTATTTTATTTTTTAACTTTACAATATTGTATTGGTTCTGCCATATATCAAAATGAATCCGCCACAGGTATACATCTCTGACCATCCAGTGGAGAATTTAGGAACTGTTCCAGAGGTGAATATTTAAAGACCATGCTGCAATTTAATTTTCTTTTTTTTTTTAGGAGAGAAAAATCAATTCTATATATTTAGCCACTTTTAGCACAGCAAAGACATTAAAAACTCAGCAGAAGGGCATCATAATATTTAAGTGAGTTTCTTCAGATGCAGATGACCCATGAAAAAATATATACAAATAAAATTCTAATTATATATACTATACTGTGACTCTTGCTTATTTATATATTAATAATGCATTTGTTTTAGGCTCTGATTAGGTTTGGAGGCTTCCCTTGTTCAACTGTTAAATAAGTCACATAATGAATTCATTTTAAATCACTTTGAGGGAAAGTGATGATTAAATCTATGCCAAGAGGCAGAAAGGATTTAGAAGCTCTGTGAAGATTAGAAATTAGAAATAGAACATATAGATCCTGCTTGGAACATTAACTTTATCTAATTATACTTCTCTTATAATATGATTCCAATTTCAACCTTCACTTTTTTTCCATTCCAGAGAAATCAATTCATGATTTCTTATTCTAGAAGCAAAAGTAAGATTCAAAATTATTTTTCCTTCTATACCTTAAAGGATAAAGCTACATATTTGTTAAATTGTAATTGCTTCACTGTTGTGAATTTATTTTATGTAAGAAAAATAGCCATTCTTATATGTAATTGAGACAACTGCTAACGAAACAAAGGAAGGGCCAATAATTTGTTTTAAAAAGAGAAGGGGGATTTCACAAGACTGAAAATATGAAATATGAAGTGATAGGAAATTCTAGAGTTTATTGACCTTTATAGAATACTTTGTAGGTACTTGGATATAGTCCTATGAAAATTTTCACATTCTTTTATTCCATCTTCTTTCTTGGACAGGCATTCTCTTTCAATTAAAATAATTAAAAAAAAAAAAAAAAAAGAATCTG
>NW_011494919.1:4437651-4446449 GCF_000754665.1 Bison bison bison | reverse complement strand
AAAAGAATCTGCCTGCAATGCAGGAGACCTGGATTCAATCCCTAGGTTGAGAAGACCCTGAAAAAGAGAAAATCTTCCCTCTCCAGTATTCTTGCCTGGAGTAGTCCATGGACAAAGGAATCTGGTGAGCTACAGTCCATGGGGTCTCAAATTCCAGACACAGCTGAGCGACTAACACTTTCACTTTTTCACTTTTATTGAGATAATCCAGGATAATATCCCTATGTTGAAATTTTTAACCTCATTATCTACAAAGCTTTTTTTATCATGTAACATAATGTGTTCATGGGTTCTAGGGATTTGGGTGTGTGTCTCTGGGAATCCTTCTGCCTTACAACATTTGAGATAGGATGACTACCAGCACGTCTATTAATCACTTTATGAAACAGATTATTTCTCTTAACTTTAAAGTATCATCTATCTCATTTCTTAGCACCAACTTCCATTATTCTTCATTTCGTGTTTACCATTCTTAACAAACATGGAATTTCTATTTATGAGGGAATGCACATTTTCAGCTTTCATGGATGATGGAAAATGGAAGATGTTTCGTATAAATATACACAGCAACAGAGAACACTGCGTGTGCACGTCCACTTTGTGGCAGCCTCATCAAAAATCAATACTTCACTTCAACATTTTTAAACATATGTACATATCCTGAGAGCTGATTAAGCTAAATGTGAAGATTGAGTCCCTTTTTATTTGAGTATTGCATATTCAAATTTTACTTCAGACAAATGCTCATTTTTCTACTAGTTTATTGACTTTTTCTTACTTATTTCTAAAAATCCTTTATGTGGTTCAGTCACATATATTTTAGATTCTCTGTATCAGTTTATGATATGTTTTAAAGTTCCTTTAATGTTCACATAGAACAAAAAAGTAGCAATGATAGGAATGATGGGAATGGAGTAAAAGGGATACACTTTTAGAATGAGATTCTCTGAGAATATCTTATATATGGTTGTGATTTTTAGAATTATGCTAACATTTCATATAATCAAAAGTATTTTAATAAAATTAAAAAGATGATAAAAAACAAAACGGATTCAAAATATTATTTCTCTCAACCCACATTCAGAAAGATATTCTGAGTAGTTTCTTCTGTTAACTATATAGTTTTACCTTAAATATTTAAAATTTAATTTTTCTAGATTCCATCTTTTTGTTATAGGACACATCTGCTGTATGCTTCTTCATGAAGAGAGTCAGTTGAATAAGTTCACCTACCAAAGAAATGCTTCACCCCATCAACTTGCTTTATTTGAGGCTATTTTGTAGTTCTCTGTTCTCTCTAGTGTTGTTTGTCTGTTCTTGTGACAATAACATTCAGTTTTATTATTTTGCCTTTGAAGTGCAGGCAGTCTTCACCTTGCCTGTTTCTGATTTGCATGAATTTAATTACCATGGTTTAGTTAAATAAAGCAAGTCAAAACTTAGTAGCCAGGATAAACTAACTGTAAGTGGGTAAACTACAAACTTCACTGCTAGTATTTCATTCACTTAACACTGTATAAATTAAGCGGTGCATATAATGGTCAGGGAGTAATCCTATCACTTCTTTCAAGTGATTGGGATCTTGGAAGTTATCAGTACATGGAAAGGACTACGACAATCTCCAAGGCATTGAAAAGATGCTCACTCATAATTTATATAATGGGAAAAGAGGACAAACAACATTCAAACTACCCTTGATAAAATTTTTTCAAAGAAATGGAAGACTTGATTCTTGATCTCTAATATTTTACGTAAGAACACACTGATTATCCCTTTCACTATTTTCTTCATTTTCTTATACATTTATAACTAGCAGTAGGAGAATTTAACATTTTGAGAAAAGATTTTTTTTTAAGGATTCCCCCTTGGAACAATAGTAATTTTTCTGATTGATTACACTGATTTGCATGATTCTGGCCTCCATGTTCATTTATTTGTCTGTATACTGAGGAGCTCATGCTGTGTGTGAACTTGGGAAGATTGTTTGCATATTTTAATATTTGGTAGAAAAAATTCCTCACTTTTATTTCAGTTTTTAAATGATAGTCACAGTTTTTGTAGTCCTTAACTTCTGTATTTGAATTATAATTAATTAAAATTTAACTTAAGGCAGAGTTCCCAAAAATAGCAAGGAGAGATAAGAAAGCCTCAGCGATCAATGCAAAGAAATAGAGGAAAACAACAGAATAGGAAAGACTAGAGATCTCTTCAAGAAAATTAGAGATACCGAGAGAATATTTCATGCAAAGATGGGCTCAATAAAGGACAGAAATGGTATGGACCTAGTAGAAGCAGAAGATATTAAGAAGAGGTGGCAAGAATACACAGAAGAATTATACAAAAAAAGATCTTCATGACCCAGATAATCACGATGGCATAATCACTCACCTAGAGCCAGACATCCTGGAATATGAAGTCAAGTGGGCCTTAGAAAGCATCACTATGAACAAAGTTAGTGGGGGTGATGGAATTCCAGTTGAGCTATTTCAAATCCTGAAAGATGATGCTGTGAAAGTGCTGCACTCAATATGCCAGCAAATGTGGAAAACCCAGCAGTGGCCACAGGACTGGAAAAGATCAGTTTTCATTCCAATCCCAAAGAAAGGCAATTTCAAAGAATGCTCAAACTACCGCACAATTGCACTCATCTCACACGTTAAGAAAGTAATGCTCAAAATTCTCCAAGTTCAGCAATACATGAACTGTGAACTTCCAGATATTCAAGCTGGTTTTAGAAAAGGCAGAGGAACCAGAAATCAAATTGCCAACATCCGCTGGATCATGGAAAAACTAAGATCATGGCATCCAGTCCCATCACTTCATGACAAATAGATGAGGAAACAGTGTCAGACTATTTTTGGGGGCTCCAAAATCACTGCAGATGGTGACTGCAGCCATGAAATTAAAAGATGCTTACTCCTTGGAAGGAAAGTTATGACCAACCTAGACAGCATATTAAAAAGCAGAGACATTACTTTGTCAACAAATGTCCATATAGCCAAGGCCATGGTTTTTCCAGTAGTCATGTATGGATGTGAGAGTTGGACTATAAAGAAAGCTGAGCACTGAAGAATTGATGCTTTTGAACTGTGGTGTTGGAGAAGACTCTTTAGAGTCCCTTGGATTGCAAGGAGATCCAACCAATCCATCCTAAAGGAAATCAGTCCTGGGTGTTCATTGGAAGGACTGATATTGAAGCTGAAACTCCAATATTTTGGCCACCTGATGTGAAGAGCTGACTCATTTGAGAAGACACTGATGTTGGGAAAGATTGAAGGCAGGAGGAGAAGGGGACAACAGAGGATGAGATGGTTAGATGGCATCACTGAGCCAATGGACATGAGTTTGGGTAAACTCCAGGAGTTGGTGATAGACAGGGAAGCATGCTGTGGTTCATGGGGTCACAAAGAGTTGGGCACAACTGAGTGACTGAACTGAACTGAGGGTAATTTTAATTTTTTGACTTTTTAAAAAATTTTCATTGGATTAAAATTAGGATTTCATTAACTCTGTAGTTTAATTTATGGAGAATAGACATTTTTATGAGATTCCCTGCTGGCTCAATGGTAAAGAACCTGCCTGCCAACGCAGGAGACTTGAGTAGGGAAGATGCAACCCACTCCAGTATTCCTGTCTGCAAAATCCCCTGGACAGAGGAGCCTGGTGAGCTATGCCTCACAAAAGAATCAGACACAACTTAGAAACTTAACAACAACACCACATAACTTTATAATATTGTAATCTCTTAAAAAAGAATTTAGTATATATCCACTTGTTAAAATCATCTGTTATATCCCTTAGCAGTATTCATTGAATGTAAGATGCTATTTATTGGAAGATACAGCATTATTATATGGAAGTTAAGAGAAAAGAAGAAAAAAAGACTGTACATTAAATCAAGCCATAATATTTTCTTACCTTATTGATTATGAGACATTCCACATTTAAGATGTTATAAACTGGGGAAATTTAGAAGATATAGCATAACTTTTGAGTTTTAAAACTTTCTCCTTAGAGATGTTATAAGTAATTAATATGTTAATTCTATGTACCTTATAGCATAGGTTCTTGTGAATGACATCTTAATTTTAGAATTTTCTAGTTATTGTTAGTGTTGAAAATACTATTAATTTTTGTGTCCATTTTAAATTTGGCAAATATGTGAAAATATCTTATTCATATGGTTTATATTTTAATATATTGTGAGTTTTAGATAGATGGTATAATCCCTAAATAACGACCCTTATCCAATTCTTATCTTCATGTTTCTTTAGTTTTCTCCCCTTTATAGTGTTGATCAGAAGTCAGCTATTATTTTATATATTGTAGCATCTATCTGCTAATCCCTATCTCCTTATTTGTCCCTCCTTCCAACTATTTCCTTTGGTGACTGAATTTGTTTTCTAAGTCTAGAAACTGTTTCACAAATAAGTTCATTTGTATCATTATTTAGATTCCACATATAAGTGATATCATATGATACTTGTCTTTGTCTGACTTGCTTCACATTGTATGATAATCTATAGGTTTAACCATGTTGCTGCAAATGACATTATTTCATTAATATCTATAATGTGAAAAATGTGGGCAAAAGTCTCCTAAATATTCACAGCATTTGTAAAGATGTTAAGTGAAATATATTTACTTAGCAATGAAACTATTTTGAACTATGATTATATAAAATTAATAACATCAAAATTATTGGTGAAAAATCTAGAATATCAAGATATATATGCATTTATCTCAGTTATAAAAGACATTCATTATGAATAAAATACATTATCATGTTAGCATTCATTATTACTCTTTGGCAACTATATTCATCTGTTTATTCTAAAATTTTTACATGTTATTTAACGCATTTTCTGTGATTAATATTTTTTTCAATAATGTAAACTGAGAGTTTTCAAGATATGCAAGCTGGGTTTGGAAAAGGCAGAGAAACCAGAGATCAAATTGCCAAAATACACTGTGTCATAGAAAAAGCAGGGGAATTCCAAAAAAACATGTACTTTTGCTTCATGGACTATGCTAAAGCCTTTGACTGCATCGATCATAACAAACTGGAATATTCTTAATAAGACGGGAATACCAGACCACCTTACCTGTCTCCTGAAAAATCTGTATGCAGAACAAGAAGCAACAGTTAGAACCGGACATGGAACAACGGACTGGTTCCTAATTGGGAAAGAAGTACTCCAAGGCTGTATATTGTCACTCTAATTATTTAAATTATATGTAGAGTACATTATGTAAAATGCCAGGCTGGATGAAGCACAAGCTGGAATCAAGATTGCCGGGAGAAATATCAACAACCTCAGATATGCAGATGATACTATTTTAATGACAGAACATGAAGAGGATCTAAAGAGCCTCTTGATTTAAGTGAAAGAAGAGAGTGAAAAAGCTGGCTTAAAACTCAATATTCAAAAAACAAAGATCATGGCATGTTTCTATCAGTGCACAGCAAGCAGATGGGGAAAATGTGGAAACATTGTCAGTTTTCATTTTCTTGAGCAGATGGTGACTGAAGCCACACAATTAAAAACAAAAAACAAAACAAAACAAACAAACAAAAAAAACACGCCTTCTTCTTGGAAGAAAAGCTATGACCAACCTAGACAGCATATTAAAAAGCAGAGTCATTACTTTGCCAGTGGGCCATCTAGTCAAAGCTATGGTTTTTTCAGTAGTCATGTATGGATGTGAGAGTTGGACTATAGTGAAATCTGAGCACCAAAGAATTGATGCTTTTGAACTGTGGTGTTGGGGAAGACTCTTAAAAGTCCCTCTGACTGAACTGAACTGATGATTTTTCCAGTAGTCACGTATGGATGTGAGAGTTGGACCATAAAGAAGGCTAAGCGCCAAAGAACTGATGCTTTTGATCTGTGGTGTTGGAGAAGACTCTGGAGAGTCCCTTTGACAGCAAGGAGATCAAACCAGTCAATCCTAAAGAAAATAAACCCTGAATATTCATTGGATGGACCAATGCTGAAGCTGAAGCTCTAATACTTTGGCCACCTGACACAAAGAGCTGTATCACTGGAAGTGACCTTGATGCTGGAAGAGATTGAAGGCAGGAGGAGAAGGGGAGGACAGAGGATGAGATGGTTGGATGGCATCATAGACTCAATGGACATGAGCTTGAGCAAGCTCAGGGAGATTGTGAAGGACAGAGAAGTCTGGTGTGCTGCAGTTCATGGGGTCACAAAGAGTCGGACATGACTTAGCTACTGAACAACAACAAATAATGTAAAAATCAGTAAAGAGAATTATAAAGATCTTTTTGGTCTCCTAATTTGCCTTTTATAATAGTCTTTAATTTACATTAGACTATGCCATTAAATTTTAAACTTTTCTCTCTCTTCATCATTTCATTAATTTTCATTAATGTGGTTATCTCAGCTCTTTTTTTCTGATTATACTTATTGTTGTTATTCTTTATTGTTTTCAGCATACTGATGATAATACATATTTCACAACCAGAAAAACAGTTTAACTTCTTTAATTATCTAGACTTCCTAAAATGAGGACATCCAAGATTAGTTATTAATAAAAAATGAAAATCACTGAATTTTCACTGAACTGTATATTTTCTGAGATAAAAATAAACTACCTGAATAATTTAGTGATACATTTTCCACAACACCAGACTCTATGTCTCAATTAAAATGTAGACACAATATGTACCAAAGTCCCAGAAATGTTAACCTGCTAAATCTTATGTAATATAAACAGAGACAATGGTTAGGATTTCAAAATATCAGACTAATGTAAAAACTAATGGTTTCTTTAGATTTTGTTAATGGAAGCTTACTCGATCATATTTTTATACTGTTATGTGATAGTGCTGATTATCAGCTATTAGCTAAAAGAAAGTTTTTAGTTTCTTTTATGATTCAGGTTAAAATATTTTGTATTTAACATGATGATACTTGTTTATTTTCAAATTCCATTTAATTTCTAGAAAAAACTTTTTAAAAGTAGATAAAAATCCTGTTGTTGATTGAGCAATAATAATGTTGTTATCTTATTAAAATGATGATGGTTTTCAACAGCAGTCAAGATATAGACATGATGTTGAGAATAATGAATTATTTATACTCATTAATTGTAAGTATTGATAGATTGATGAACACAAACTGTGATGATTTCAGTCATTTATATCGCTTAAAATGTATATTGCCAAAATTTTTTGCTTAAGATATATTTTAATTTTTGAATTATTGAATTTTAAAACTGAAAAGGAGTATATTGTCATGACCTCATATTTTTGCTTCATTTCTCCACCATCTACAATCAAATGCTGATTTACTGTACTTTCAACTATTTCTTTCAGTTTTCCACCATAGTACCACTTTCTTGTTTAATCTTTCTTATGCGAGAAATACCAAGAATCTGTTAAATATTCTTTGTTAGTATCAAAATATCTCTTTCAATCTAGATAAATGATATTTACAAATGACTCTGATCTCCACAGTAATCTATTGTGTGATTTTTACTTGGAGCATAACCAAAATTTGAAACAAGAGTGAGTAAGCAAAGATATCCAAATCCTTGATCATAGTGCCCTATTTATTTGAATATTTATTTATATATTTATAACTACAAGTTGATTAAATGACTACTGTAAGTGTTATACATAGCCCAAGATATTATTAATCATATCTATTAGCATATCCATATATGTTAATTCTATTTCATAACATGAAGTGGTGTTAAAAGAGTCTAGTTTCTTTAATCACCTAAGCTGTCTAAAATGAGGACATCCAAGCTTAGTTTAAAAATGAAATTCACTGAATTTCAGCACAACAACATACTGTTTAATACAACATACTAATGTATGAAAGTAAAGGAGCAAAACATAAATAACATCCCATATTCTTTGGCCTTAAACATATAGTTCTGTTTTGCTATTTTTGTTCTCTGAATTACAGAACTCAGATGAAGTGCATTTATGTTGAATGCTTTCTAAATATAAATTCCCATTTGAGCATATTTATCATATCACTTACTGTTTTCATTTAGACAGATTAAACAGTGGAATTCTTATAAAGCTTTCATAAAGGTACTAGTGCCAATTACATAGACTGTCTTTTTATTGTTTCCTTTGCTATTTTCATGAAGATGCAGCTGAAAGAGGAAGTTACAGTTCCATAACTCATTAGCCATGGGGTTATACTGCTTAAAATCTGTCAAATTTCCATTCTTCTTAATATTTAATAATCATTGCCCAGATTGTTATTAACAATTGTGGTCAGTTAAAAAAATGAAGTGCTACTCAATTTCAGGAGACATTATCAGCCTTGAGATTTGTTAGTTGAATATCTTGAGCACTGTAAAATAAATCATGTTCAAATATCCTTAACAATTAGATATTTTGATTTCTTAAGTTTAAACACAGAAAATATAGTCAATAACATGAATTTAAAAATCAATGTTTTTGAAGGCTGTTAGGGCATAATAGTGTCAGACTTTATTTTGGGGGGCTCCAAAATCACTGCAGATGGTGACTGTAGCCATGAAATTAAAAGACGCTTATTCCTTGAAAGAAAAGTTATGACCAACCTAGATAGCATATTCAAAAGCAGACACATTATTTTGCCAACAAAGGTCCATCTAGTCAAGGCTATGGTTTTTCCAGTGGTCATGTATGGATATGAAAGCTGGACTGTGAAGAAAGCTGAGTGCTGAAGAATTGATGCTTTTGAACTGTGGTGTTGGAGAAGACTCTTGAGAGTCCCTTGGACTGCAAGGAGATCCAACCAGTCCATTCTGAAGGAGATCAGTCCCTG
>NW_011494919.1:4403724-4437551 GCF_000754665.1 Bison bison bison | reverse complement strand
AGGAGATCCAACCAGTCCATTCTGAAGGAGACAGTCCTGGGTGTTCTTTGGAAGGAATGATGCTAAAGCTGAAACTCCAGTACTTTGACCACCTCATGCAAAGAGTTGACTCATTGGAAAAGACTGATGCTGGAAGGGATTGGGGGCAGGAGGGAAAGGGGACGACAGAGGATGAGGTGGCTGGATGGCATCACCGACTCGATGAACGTGAGTTTGAGTGAACTCTAGGAGACGGTGATGGACAGGGAGGCATGGCGTGCTGCGATTCATGAGGTCACAAAGAGTTGGACACGACTGAGAGACTGAACTGAACTGAACTGAACTAAGGGCATAATATAAATTATCTATGCATATATTGAATAACTTCCAAAAATGATTTCAAATCACTGTTAGCTTAATTGAGGAGGTCTCTATTTGCCTAGGAAACACTGAGTACTATAATAAAGTCTTCATCTCATTCCATGCATAATGATGAATATGCCAAAAATTATAAAAAATAATGTATTAATGAAAGCCACAGGGTTTGTGATACTTTTAGATGGTTGAGTCATTTACATATGCCCCAAAGTTATATGCCCTTCCAAATATGGGTACACTGATCATTATTTTTTTTTATTCACCAGTATTTAATTACTTTCATATAAACATCAAAAAGTCTGTACCTTGATAGATGGCATTATTCTCGCTTTGCATAACATATGGTATCTTCTTGTTTGCTGTAAACCTTCTCCATCTTTAGTGATTAAACAAGCAAATCATTGATTGAAATGACACTACCAAATAGTGTCAAGGGCTTTGAATAACGTTCTATTTTATGGTAGATAGATAGATACAGTTTGACTAAAACCTCAAAAATGACACTTTTAAAAAACACTATTAATATATGTGTACTTATATTAACTTGGGAGAGGAAAATCTAATGAAAATGAAGTTAAATTGAATGTTGATTAATTGTTTCCATCAAAAACATTGAAAAAGAAATTTTTGATTAAGCTAAATGCTATGCAGTGGTCTAGAAAAAAAATGTTTTTTGCATGTGTATATTAGGGTTAAATAAAGCTGAGAATGACATAAGTGACAAAAGTAGTAGATGTATCAGCAAAATAGAAGCTTATTTCTCATTCATATACTTTGTCCAGAAAAAATCAGTTCATAATTGGTTTGACTCTTCACCTTTATTTGGGACCTAGCTACTGCTGCACTCATTGTTGCTCTGATTTCTTACTTCAGTACATGTATCATGGGATGTCAGTCATGCCAGCATTTCATCCAGTAGAAAGAGGATGTGGCAAATAAGAACATAATTTGTCCTTTTGAGGACTGTTTCAGATGTCCCACCCTACAATTCCCCTTACAACTCACTGGACAGAATTTAGTCTCATGACCATACCTAGCAGACAAAGAAATGCTAATGTTATATCTAAAGCTAGAAAGAGTTATATTAAAGGAAGGACAGAAAAGGACATCAGAATTATCAGTAAAATTCATTTTTGATGTATTATTGATAATTTAACACTTTATGTATCAATTGCATATGCAATATATTTTTCAAGTTTTTTTTTTTTTAAATTAAGAACATCAGGTGGCTCTAAAAGACATACATTTAAGCTACTTTCTTTCAAATTAATTTTATTGGTGTTTAATTGCTTTACAATGTTGTATTGATTTCTTACTGTACAGAAAAATGAATCAGTCAACCTATTCCTCTTTAGATTTCCTTCCCATTTAGGTCACCGTTGAGTAGAGATCTGTGTGTTATACTAAGCTTCTATTTAAAAAAAAAAAAAAAGTTTTTCTAGCTATTTCTCTTTTCCTTTCTAGAAGATGTTTATTGTCAGTATAATTCATTCTACCTCATAGAAATAATGTAACTAATAGAAGTTATTTCATTCTAATATTTGAAAATTTTCTTTACATTAGCTGTACTAACAGTCACTGTCATGGAATTAATATTTTGGCCAAGAAATAATGACTATATTGCAACCAAAAAAAGTAAGCAGTCATTATAAAGTGAACTGCTATATTTGAAGAGTTATAAAAATATTTTACAAACCTATCCCCTGATATATTTTAGATGTACTAAAACATATTTTGCTTTGAGTAGAAACAATTAAGTAGGGTATTAACATGTATAGGATAATAAACTGAAGGTAATCTTTTTTTTTTTCTTAAATGGTATAATCCAGATAACCAAAATATTAAGAGTTTATTTAGCAATGCTTAATGCCCCAATCACTTTAGTTTGTGTTTCACCTCCCTGGACTTACTGCAAGACCTTTATTTCCCATATTTTCTTCTCACAGTGTTTTTCTTTTGATTTCCAGTTAATGTTTATACATTTTCTGAGCCTGGTGGCTACCGTTTTATCTGCTACCCAGTTTAGTCTGTGGAACTTTCTCTCTGAAATTATATTTTTTGCTTTTGGGATCTACGACCCTTGCTCTTGTATTGCTTCATCCATAGCTGACTTAACTTGTTCGAAACATCCCCATGTCCAAAGAACTCACACCAGGTTGGAAATTTTAATGAGAACTCAGTCAATTTCAAAAAATTGAAAAAAAAATTGATGTTTGAGTGCCTTAAACTTGAGCCTAACTATAATTTTAATGACATAATAAAGAAATTTAAAATGGACCTCTCATTGTGAGCTTTCATCCCTTACCCCATTCTTAACATCAGGTAAAGCTCAATTAACCAGGAAGTGCCTTTGCACTTGTGCATGCTTCGAGTCTCTCTGTCCTTGAGCAGGGTTTCCCTGGTGGCTCACTGGTAAAGAATCCACCTGCCAATGCTGGAGACACGGGTTCATCACTGGGTTGGGAAGATCCTTTAGGAAGGAAATGGCAATCCACTCCAATATTCTTGCCTGGGAAACACAATGGAGAGAGGAGCACTGTGGGCTAGAGTCCATGAGCTGCAACATATTTGGAGATGACTTATGACTGAATAAAAGCAACAATTCTTGACCAACACTCGAAGAGAGTGCTTTTCTCAATATTCATAAAATCCTGCACTCTCTTGCCAACTGCATAACTCCAGACGTAACTCCTTTCATAGATTTTCAGAGGTTTCAGGGAAGGGACATACATGAAAACTACAGGTTTGGCTTTTGGAATTGTCTTGACTTAAAAAAAAGATCGTCCAAAAATAAAATTATAGATAAATTGAAACATGGGATGAACTTATAGAATCAGAAGCATTGCCCATCAGCAGTTCTTTCTTATTAAACTATTGTATTTTAGTTAGGGTATTACATTCCTCTGTGCAAAGAAGATTGTTTAACAGACTTGATTACAGTTAAAAACTTTCTTCAGCTGATGCCTCTCAAGGAGCATGGGAGATAAGAAATTGCCCTGATGAAAGTATGTTGGATTTTTATAGGATGGAGGAAGGTTGGGTATGTGTCATCATTTGGGCTCAGGCAGCTGTTTTTGGTCTTTATCTGGAACTTCGGATTGAAGGTTGCTCTGCCTGGTGCTTCTTGCTCTTGGTGGTTAGTGTGATCCTAATAACCATCACAACACTGCTGTCTGTTTCTAAGAGCCTTGTGTTGATTCATCAGGAGGGAGAGGAAGAAGGAACAGAGGCAAGCATGGTAGAAGGTAAAGGGGAAACTTGGGAGGTAGTCCTAAGATGGCAGAGGAATAGGATGGGGAGACCACTTTCTCCCCCACATATTCATCAAAAGAACATTTGAACGCTGAGAAAATTCCATAAAACAACTTCTGAATGCTGGCAGAGGACATCAGTTCAGTCCAGTTCAGTCTCTCAGTTGTGTCCCACTCTTTGTGACCCCATTAATCGCAGCACGCCAGGCCTCCCTGTCCATCACCAACTCCCAGAGTTCACCCAAACTCATGTCCATCAGGTCAGTGATGCCATCCAGCCATCTCATCCTCTGTCATCCTCTTCTGCTCCTGCCTCCAATCCCTCCAAGAATCAGGGTCTTTTCCAATGAGTCAACCCTTCACATGAGGTGGCCAAAGTATTGGAGTTTCAGCTTGCATTAGTCCTTCCAAAGAACACCTAGGATTGATCTCCTTTAGAATGGACTGGTTGGATCTCCTTGCAGTCCAAGGGACTCTCAAGAGTCTTCTCCAACACCACAGTTCAAAAGCATCAACTCTTCAGCACTCAGCTTTCTTCACAGTCCAACTCTCATATCCATACATGACCACTGGAAAAACCATAGCCTTGACTAGATGGACCTTTGTTGGCAAAGTAATATCTCTGCTTTTTAATATGCTATCTAGGTTGGTCATAACTTTCCCTCTAAGGAGTAAGTGTCTTTTAATTTCATGGCTGCAATCACCATCTGCAGTGAGTTTGGAGCCTGGAGCTCCATCCAGGGAAGGGAGTCTTAAAAAAGAGAGAAGTTTCCAAACACTAGGAAACACTCTCACTGGCAAGTCTGTGGCAAACCTTTGAACTACAGAGGGCAACATAACCAGGAGGAAAAATAAATAAATAAATTAAAACCCACAGATTATGTACCCAATGGTAACTCCCCCAGTGGAGAAGCAGCGCAGATGCCTGCATTCGCCACTAGCAAGTGGGAGCTGGACAAGGAGGCATGGGCTGCATTGCTTGGAGTAAGGACCGGGCCTAAATGCCCTGAGGGCAATCTGAGGGAACTAACTCCAGATAGCAAACCAGACTGTGGGATAACTACCACGTGAAAAGTCCTAACCTAAGACACCACCAGGCCTGCTCACAGAACAAAGGACTGAGCAGAGCTAGCTGGCTGCAGGCCAGCCCATCCCCCTCTGGAGACAGGCAGGCAAGGAGGGCAGCCAGAGCTGGAAGGGGGCAATCGCAGCCCCAGAGAGGCATTATCTACCAAACTGCAAGCAGGCTTCATTGCTAACCAAGGCTTCTTGGGATTCTGGACGGTCAACATCTGCCTGAGAAGGTGCGCAGGTTGTACACCCAGAAAACTGAGTGGCAGGGAAGGGGGAGGAGGTAAGTCACAGCCACCGCACTCGCCAAACACCTGGTCACCTGAGCTGCTCGTTTCTGGGAAGGGCACAAAACACAGGCCCAACTGAGCCTGCACCTCTGAGGACTACCCGAGTACCTGAACCTGAGCAGCTTAGATCTGGGAAGTGCATACAACCCAGGGCCAGCCTCAGACAGTTCCTGGCAGAGCAACCTAGAGCCTAAGCAGTGTAGACAGGGAAAGCACACACGCTGTGACCAGGGGCAAACCCAGTGTGGCCGAGACACTGCAAGCATGCAGCAATGTTATTTGTTTGCAGCGTCCCTCCCTCCCCACAGCACGATTGAACAATTAAGCCTACAAAAGTGTCCACCACTGCCCCCTTGTGCCAGGGCGGAAATTAGACACCGAAGAGACCAGCAAACAGAAGTTAAAACAGAGGGGTCCTCCTGGGAAGTGACAGGTGCAATAGATTAAAACCCTGTATATAGTACCGACTACATAGGAAGGGGCCTATAGATCTTGAGAAATATAAGCCTGATCAAGGAACTATCTGAAAATGAACTGACCCCACACTGCCCACAACAACACCAGAGAAAGTCCTAGATATATTTTTACTATTTTTACTATCATTCTTTTTTTTTTTAGTCCTCTATTACTCCATTAATTTTCATTTTTATAACCTACTATTACTTTGTAAAAAAAAAAAAAGAGAGAGAGACCACATTTTTTAAAGCAAACTCCATATATATATATATATTTTAAATAATTTTTGTGACTTTTTTCTCTTTTTCTTTAATATTGTATTTTTGAAAATCCAACCTCTATTCTATATTTTTAATCTTTGCGTTTTGGTATTTAGTGTCATTTTTGTACCTTTAAGAACCCAATCTTTAGTACCCATTTTTACTTGGGACCTAGATTACTGTCTTGACTGCCATGTCCCCCTTTGGACTCTCCTTCTTCTCTATCAGGTCACCTCTATCTCCTCACTCCCCTTTCTCTTCTCTACCCAACTCTGTGAATCTCTTTGTGCGTTCCAGACAGTGGAGAACAATTAGGGAACTGATTACTGGCTGGATCTGTCTCTCTCCTTTTGATTCCCCCTTTTATCCTCCTGGCCACCTCTGTCTCCTTCCTCCCTCTTCTCTTTGTATAACTCCAAGAGCATCTCTGAGCAGTCCAGACTGTGGAGTGCACATAAGGAAGTGGTTACTGGCTAGCTTGTGCTCTCCTCTTTTGATACCACATCATCTCATCCTGGTCACCTCTATCTTCCTCCTCCATCTTCTCTTCTCCATGTAACTCTGTGAACCTCTCTGGGTGTCCCTCACTCTGGAGAAACTTTTCATCTTTAACCTAGATTTTTTATCATCAGTGCTGTATAGATAGAGAAGTCTTGAGGCTACTGTAAAAATAAGACTGAAAACCAGAAGCAGGAGGCTTAAGTCCAAATCCTGAGAACACCAGAGAACTCTTGACTCTAGGGAACATTAATTGACAGGAGCTCATCAAAAGCCTCCATACCTACAGTGAAACCAAGCACCACCCAAGAGCCAACAAGTTCCAGAGCAAGACACACCATGCAAATTCTCCATCAACACAGGAACATAGCCCTGAACTTTGATATACAGGCTGCCCAAATCACTCCAAACCCACTGACATCTCATAACTCATTACTGGACACTTCATTGCACTCCAGAGAGAAGAAACCCAGCTCCACCCACCAGAATACCGACACAAGCTTCCCTAACCATGAAACCTTGACAAGCCACCTGTACAACCCCACCCACAGTGAGGAAACTCCACAATAGAGAACTCCACAAACTGCCAGAATACAGGAAGGCCACCTCAAACACAGCAATATAAACAAGATGAAGAGACAGAAGAATACCCAGCAGGTAAAGGAACAGAATAAATGCCCATCAAACCAAACAAAAGAGGAAGAGATAGGGAATCTACCTGATAAAGAATTACAAATAATGATAGTGAAAATGATCCAAAATTTTGAAAACAAAACAGAATCACAGATAAATAGCCTGGAGGCAAGGATTTAAGATGCAAGAAAGATTTAACAAGGACCTAGAAGAAATAAAAAAAGTCAACATATAATGAATAATACAATCAGATCAGATCAGTCGGTCAGTCGTGTCTGACTCTTTGCGACCCTATGAATCACAGCACACCAGGCCTCCCTGTCCATCACCAACTCCTGGAGTTCACTCAGACTCACATCCATCGAATCAGTGATGCCATCCAGCCATCTCATCCTCTGTTGTCCCCTTCTCCTCTTGCCCCCAATCCCTCCAAGCATCAGAGTCTTTTCCAATGAGTCAACTCTTCACATGAGGTGGCCAAAGTACTGGACTTTCAGCTTTAGCATCATTCCTTCCAAAGAAATCCCAGGGCTGATCTCCTTCACAATGGACTGGTTGGATCTCCTTGCAGTCCAAGGCACTCTCAAGAGTCTTCTCCAACACCACAGTTCAAAAGCATCAATTCTTCGGTGCTCAGCCTTCTTCACAGTCCAACTCTCACATCCATACATGACCACAAGAAAAATCATAGCCTTGACCAGATGAACCCTTGTTGGCAAAGTAATGTCTCTGCTTTCAAATATGCTATCTAGGTTAGTCATAAATTTCCTTCCAAGGAGTAAGCCTCTTTTAATTTCATGGCTGCAGTCACCATCTGCAGTGATTTTGGAGCCCAGAAAAATAAAGTCTGACACTGTTTCCCCATCTATTTCCCATGGGACCAGGTGCCATGATCTTCGTTTTCTGAATGTTGAGCTTTAAGCCAACTTTTTCACTCTCCACTTTCACTTTCATCAAGAGGCCTTTTAGTTCCTCTTCACTTTCTGCCATAAGGGTGGTGTCATCTGCATATCTGAGGTTATTGATATTTTTCCCAGCAATCTTGACTCCAGCTTGTGTTTCTTCCAGTCCAACGTTTCTCATGATGTACTCTGCATATAAGTTAAATAAGCAGGGTGACAATATACAGCCTTGACGAACTCCTTTTCCTATTTGGAAACAGTCTGTTGTTCCATGTCCAGTTCTAACTGTTGCTTCCTAACCTGCATACGGATTTCTCAAGAGGCAGATCAGGTGGTCTGGTATTCCCATCTCTTTCAGAATTTTCCACAGTTGATTGTGATCCACACAGTCAAAGGGTTTGGCATAGTCAATAAAGCAGAAATAGATGTTTTTCTGCAACTCTCTTGCTTTTTTGATGCTCCAGTGGATGTTGGCAATTTGATCTTTGGTTCCTCTGCCTTTCTAAAACCAGCTTGAACATCAGGAAGTTCATGGTTTACATATTGCTGAAGCCTGGCTTGGAGAATTTTAAGCATTACTTTACTAGTGTGTGAGATAGCAAAAACACTCTGGAGGCAACAAATAGTAGAAAAACAGAGGTAGAAGATAGGATTAGTGAGGTATAAGATAGAATGGTTGAAATAAATGAATCAGAGAGGAAAAAATAAAAATGAATTAAAACAAATGAAGACAATCTCAGAGACCTCTGGGACAATGTTAGATGCCCCCACATTCAAATAATATGAGTCCCAGAAGAAGAAGACAAAAAGAAAACCATGGGAAAATACTTGAGGAGATAATAGTTGAAAACTTCCCTAAAATGGGGAAGGAATTATCATCCAAGTCCAAGAAACCCAGAGAGTCCCAAAGAGGATAAACCCAAGGTGAAATACCCCAAGACACATATTAATTAAATTAACAAACTTCAAACAAAAAGAGCAAATATTAAAAGCAAATAACACACAGGGGGATTCTGAAAAGGATAACAGCTGATCTTTCAATAGAAACTTCAGGCCAGGAAGGAATGGCAGAACATGCTTAAAGTGATGAAAGAAAATAACCTACAGCCCAGATTACTGTACCCAGCAAGGATCTCATTCAAATATGAAGGAGAAATCAAAAGCTTTACTGACAAGCAAAAGCTGAAGGAATTCAGCAAAACCAAACCAGCTCTCCAACAAATGCTAAAGGATCTTCTCTAGATAGGAAACACAAAAAGGGTGTATAAACTCGAACCCAAAACAATAAAGTAAATGGCAACTGGATCATACTTATCAATAATTACATTAAATATAAATGGGTTGAATGCCCCAACGAAAAGACAAAGACCAGCTGAGTGGATACAAAAACAAGACCCCTATATATCTTGTCTACAAGAGACCCACCTCCAAACAGGGGACACATACAGACTAAAAGTGAAGGGCTGGAAAAAGATATTCCACGCAAATACGGACCAAAAGAAAGCAGGAGTAGCAATACTCATATCAGATAAAATAGACTTTAAAACAAAGGCTCTGAAAAGAGACAAAGAAGGAAACTACATAATGATCAAAGGATCAATCCAAGAAGAAGATATAACAATTGAAAACATACACACACCCAACATAGGACCACCACAATATGTAAGACAAATACTAACAAGTATGAAAGGGGAAATTAACAATAACACAATAATAGTGGGAGACTTTAATATCCCACTCACACCTATGGATAGATCAGCTAAACAGAAAATTAACAAGGAAACACAAACATGATACAATAGACCAGATAGGCCTAATTGATATCTATAGGATATTTCACCCCAAAATAATGAATGTCACCTTTTTCTCAAGTACACATGGAACCTTCTCCAGGATAGATCACATCCTGGGCCATAAATCTAGCCTTGGTAAATTCAAAAAAATTGAAATCATTCCAAGCATCTTTTCTGACCACAATGCAGTAAGATTACATCTCAATGTACAGGAGACAAACTATTAAAAATGCCAACATGTGGAGGCTGAACAACACGCTGCTGAATAACCAACAAATCACAGAAGAAATCAAAAAAGAAATCAAAATATGCATAGAAATGAATGAAAATGAAAACACAACAACCCAAAACCTGTGGGATACTGTGAAAACAGTGCTAAGGGGAAGGTTCATAGCAATACAGGCATAAGTAAAGAAACAAGAAAAACGTCAAATAAATAACCTAACTACACCTCAAGCAACAAGAAAAGGAAGAAATAAAGAACCCCAGCGTTAGTAGAAGGAAAGAAATCTTAAAAATTAGGGCAGAAATAAATGCAAAAGAACCGAAAGAGACCATAGTGAAAATCAACAAAGCCATAAGCTGATTCTTTGAGAGGATAAATAAAATGGACAAACCATTAGCCAGACTCATCAAGAAACAAAGGGAGAAAAATCAAATCAATAAAATTAGAAATGAACATGGAGAAATCACAACAGACAACACAAAAATACAAAGGATCATAAGAGACTACTATCAGCAATTATATGCCAATAAAATGGACAACGTGGAAGAAATGGACAAATTCTTAGAAAAGTACAACTTTCCAAAACTGGACCAGGAAGAAATAGAAAATCTTAACAGACCCATCACAAGCACGGAAATTGAAGCTGTAATCAGAAATCTTCCAGCAAACAAAAGCCCAGGTCCAGACGGCTTCACAGCTGAATTCTACCAAAAATTTAGAGAAGAGCTAACACCTATCCTACTCAAACTCTTCCAGAAAATTGCAGAGGAAGGTAAGCTTCCAAACTCATTCTATGAGGCCACCATCACCCTAATACCAAAACCTGACAAAGATGCCACAAGAAAAGAAAACTACAGGCGAATATCACTGATGAACATAGATGCAAAAATCCTTAACAAAATTTTAGCAATCAGAATCCAACAACACATTAAAAAGATCATACATCATGGCCAAGTGGTCTTTATCCCAGGGATGCAAGGATTCTTCAATATCTGCAAATCAATCAATGTAATACACCACATTAACAAATTGAAAAATAAAAGCCATATGATTATCTCAATAGATGCAGAGAAAGCCTTTGACAAAATTCAACATCCATTTATGATAAAAACTCTCCAGAAGGTAGGAATAGAAGGAAAATACCTCAACATAATAAAAGCTATATATGACAAACCCAGAGCAAACATTATACTCAATGGTGAAAAATTGAAAGCTTTTCCCCTAAAGTCAGGAACAAGACAAAGGTGCCCACTTTAATCACTACTATTCAACATAGTTTTGGAAGTTTAGGGCACAGGAATCAGAGCATAAAAAGAAATAAAAGGAATCCAAATTGGAAAAGAAGAAGTAAAACTCTCACTATTTGCAGATGACATGATCCTCTACATAGAAAATCCTAAAGACTCCACCAGAAAATTACTAGAGCTAATCAACGAATATAGTAAAGTTGCAGGATATAATATCAACACACAGAAATCCCTTGCATTCCTATATACTAATAATGAGAAAATAAAAAGAGAAATTAAGGAAACAATTCCATTCACCATTGCAATGAAAAGAATAAAATACTTAGGAATATATCTACCTAAAAAAACTAAAGACCTATATATATAAAACTGTAAAACACTGGTGAAAGAAATCCAAGAGGACACTAATAGATGGAGAAATATACCATGTTCATGGATTGGAAGAATCAATATAGTGAAAATGAGTATACTACCTAAAGCAATCTATAGATTCAATGCAATCCCTATCAAGCTACCAACGGTATTTTTCACAGAGCTAGAACAAATAATTTCACAATTTGTATGGAAATACAAAAAGCCTCGAATAGCCAAAGCAATCTTGAAAAAGAAGAATGGAACTGGAAGAATCAACCTGCCTGACTTCAGGCTCTACTACAAAGCCACAGTCATCAAGACAGTATGGTACTGGCACAAAGACAGAAATGTAGATCAATGGAACAAAATAGAAAGCCCAGAGATAAACCCACACACCTATGGACACCTTATCTTTGACAAAGGAGGCAAGAATATACAATGGATTAAAGACAATCTCTTTAACAAATGATGCTGAGAAAACTGGTCAACCACTAGTAATAGAATGAAACTAGAACATTTTCTAACACCATATACAAAAATAAACTCAAAATGGATTAAAGATCTAAATGTAAGACCAGAAACTATAAAACTGCTAGAGGAGAACATAGGCAAAACACTCTCCGACATACATCACAGCAGGATCCTCTATGACCCACCTCCCAGAATATTGGAAATAAAAGCAAAAATAAACAAATGGAACCTAATTAAAATTAAAAGCTTCTGAACAACAAAGGAAACTATAAGCAAGGTGAAAAGACAGCCTTCACAATGGGAGAAAATAATAGCAAATGAAGCAACTGACAAAGAATTAATCTCAAAAATATACAAGCAACTCCTACAGCTCAATTCCAGAAAAATAAACTACCCAATCAAAAAATGGGCCAAAGAACTAAACAGACATTTCTCCAAAGAAGGCATACAGATGGTTAACAAACACAAGAAAAGATGCTCAACATCACTCATTATCAGAGAAATGCAAATCAAAACCACAATGAGGTACCATTTCACACCAGTCAGAATGGCTGCTATCCAATAGTCTACAAGCAATAAATGATGGAGAGGGTGTAGAGAAAAGGGAACCCTCTTACACTGTTGGTAGGAATGC
The DNA here is from genome assembly GCF_000754665.1 of Bison bison bison. NCBI lineage: Eukaryota > Metazoa > Chordata > Mammalia > Artiodactyla > Bovidae > Bison > Bison bison. The sequence continues at coordinate 4,425,108 of NW_011494919.1, read as the reverse complement.
AAACTAGTTCAGCCACTATGGAGAACAGTGTGGAGATTCCTTTTAAAACTAGAAATAGAACTGCCATATGACCCAGGAATCCCACTGCTGGGCATACACACCGAGGAAACCAGGATTGAAGGAGACACATGTACCCCAATGTTCAACCTAGATGTCCATCAGCAGACGAATGAATAAGAAATCTGTGGTACATACACACAATGGAGCATTACTTGGCTATTAAAAAGAATACATTTGAATCAGTTCGAATGAGGTGGATGAAACTGGAGCCTATTTAACAGAGTGAAGTAAGCCAGAAAGAAAAACACCAATACAGTATACTGACGCATATATATGGAATTTAGAAAGATGGTAACAATAACCCTGTATGTGAGACAGCAAAACAGATACAAACATATAGGACAGTCTTATGGACTCTGTGGTAGGGGGTGAGGGTGGGATTATTTGGGAGAATGGCATTGAAACATATATAATATCATATGTGAAATGAATCGCCAGTCCAGGTTCGATGCATGATACAGGATGCTCGGGGCTGGTGCACTGGGATGACCCAGAGGGATGGTATGGAGAGGGAGGTTGGGGTGGGGGTCAGAATGGGGAACACATGTACACCTATGGTGGATTCATGTTGATGTATGGCAAAACCAATACAATATTGTAATTAGCCTCCAATTAAATAAATTTATATTAAATCTAAAAAAAAGGCGGAGGGGGACTTGGCCTCCTGTCTCATGTTTACTTTAGACCTTAGACCCCTATAGAGATACAGTATTGGAATTCAATTCAAAAAGTACATTTTATTTGGTGACATTTTTTTTAAATATATACTTTGGAGGGGGAAAAAAACATCATTCCTCAATGTTCAAAGACACCCTTAGATGTGTATATGGTTTTTGTATCTTTCTACTTTATACATGAGTAGTTCAAAGGACAGCACAAAAGTGCATTAATGATTTGACTCTTTCTGTTCAATAAATATCCTCTAAAATGAATGTGAACATCGAATGAAAGAATAGACCTAGAAAATTTACAAAAGAAGAGGGAGGACAAATAGAATCATCTGGTATTTACAGAGAATCTGGTGAGATGGCCACAGTCACAAAGTTTTTAGTAAACTTTACAGTTGAAAATGGATAGTTATTGAGGACGAATTTTTTAAAACTGATTTAATGATTTTAATTTAGGATAGTGTGGCATTAGGCAATACAGTTAACCTTTGAACAACATTGAGGTTGGGGCATCAAGCCCATCGACGGTTGAAAAATTGCTGACAATTTTACAGTCAGTCTTACTTGCCTTTTTTCTGCACCCATGAATTCTACCTGTCACAAATCATGTAATACTATGGTACATATACACTGAAAATAAATCCATGTTTAAAGAGACCTATGAAGCTCAAATCCATGTTGTTCAACAGTAAACAGTATTCTAGGTAACACTGATTTACAAGCAGCTGGGTGAGAATAGAAATGTAGTCAGAAATAAAAAATAATATTTTAAGTAGTGAAATGTAACAGTTTCATAACAAACCAACTTGAGCAATATGGTCTATTCTATAGAAATATTTTGCTGTATAAAAAGGGCTACATTTTATATTAAATGTTTTACATTTTGGATCATAATTTTTTAAATCTTTATACTCATTTATGCATTTTCCTTTATACATGTGTATTATTTCTTTAAATATTTATAAATATGTAACTATATATTGTAATTAGTGTTATGTAGTATATACTACATGCCAGGCTTCAACAGTATGTGAACTGTGAACTTCCAGATGTTCAAGCTGGATTTAGAAAAGGCAGAGATCAAGTTGCCAACATCCACTGGATCATTGAAAAAGCAAGAGAATTCTAGAAAAACATCTACTTCTTCCTTATTGACTATGCCAAAGCCTTTGAGTGTGTGGATCACAACAAACTCTGGAAAATTCTTTAAGAGATGAGAATACCAGATCACCTGACCTGTCTCCTGAAAAATCTGTATACAGGTCAAGAACAACAATTAGAAACAGACATGGAACAACAGACTGGTTCCAAATAGGAAAAGGAGTACGTCAAGGCTGTATATTGTCACCTTACTAATTAAACTTATATGCAGATTACATCATACAAAGTGGTGGGCTGGATGAAGCACAGGCTGGAATCAAGATTGCTGGGAGAAATATCAATAACCTCAGATATGCAGATGACACCACCCTTATGGCAGGAAGTGAAGAAGAACTAAAGAGCCTCGTGATGAAAGTGAAAGAGGAGAATGAAAAAGTTGGCTTAAACCTCAACATCCAGAAAACTAAGACCGTGGCATCTGATTCCATCACTTCATGACAAATAGATGGGGAAACAATGGAAATAGTGACAGACTTTATTTTCTTGGGCTCCAAAATTACTGCAGATGGTGACTGTAGCCATGAAATTAAAAGACACATGCTCCTTGGAAGAAAAGCTATATATATATACCAACTTAGACAGCATATTAAAAAGCATAGATAATACTTTATGAACAAAGGTCCGTCTAGTCAAAGCTATGGTTTTTCCAGTAGTCAAGTATGGATGTGAGAGTTGGACTATAAAGAAAGCTGAGCACGGAAGAATTGATGATTTTGAACTGTGGTGTTGGAGAAGACTCTTGAGAGTCCCTTGGACTGCAAGGAGATACAATCTGTCAATCCTAAAGGAAATCAGTCCTGAATATTCATTGGAAGTATTGATGCTGAAGTTGAAGCTCCAGTACTTTGGCCACCTGACGTGAAGAACCGACTCTTTGGAAAAAGCCATGATGCTGGGAAAGATTGAAGGTAGGACGAGAATGGGACAGCAGAGGATGAGATGGTTGAATGGCATCACCTACTTGATGGACAGAGTTTGAGTAGGCTCCAGGAGTTTGTGATGGATAGGGAAGCCTGGTGTGCTGCAGTCCATGGGGTCACAAAGAGTTGAACACGACTGAGAGAATGAACTGAAGTATGTACTTTATGAAAAAATAAAAGACATTATTCCCTCGCTGCTGAGGGACTTTCTGTAAGTCAAATTCTATATATTTAGTTTTGTTAATGTACATTCTTTCAAGAGGTAAAGGTCTTTTTTTTTTTTTTAACATGTAGAGTCAAGATGATCAAATATTTATGTTAACAGAAAATAAGATTACCTTTGCAAGTTTAGAATGAAGAATTGCCATGGAGGCTAATAATATTTATCAAAAAGTATCAAGAGACATATTATTGTGCAGCTAGTGAAGTTTAATAATTAAATTTGCTCACACACAGTTTCCTTCCAAGATCCTAGGAAGGGCCCTACAACTATAATTAGTGGATGTTGTCAATGCAAAGATTATCCAACATTTGTACTGCAGCGGAATACTTGAAATGTCCTCAAATATTAATGCTCATCTATAAAAAAAAAAAACCATAAAGCTTGAAAATAATTTATCCTAACTTGAAAAGAAACCTCTAGCTTTACATAGAACATTTGCAAAATTAGTTGAAAAGTTAAAATATATATTTAACCATAAAAAATAAGAAACAATTGATCAAACTTTCTGCTGAGGAAACTAAATTATCATTCAGTTACCTCTGTAGAAAATTTAAAGAGAATGAGTTCCAAAGATTTAAGAAAGATAATAGTAGTGTGAGGGGCAGTTAATTCATAAGCATGTCTTTGCCTGCATTTCATAGGTTTTTTGTTATTTTCCATCTTTAAAATGTACAGTTTATTAAAAGTTTTTCCCTTATAGTAATCTAAGTAAATATTACAAGGAAAAGTGAAGTTTTATCTGTGTGTTATTTTGATATATTCTTTTCTTAAACTCATGTTGAGTTTGTTTAGCTTTTGAGTCCCACAAAACATGGGTCTGCCTTCAGTGTGCTCAAATTAGATGAATGCAATTTGAAGTAATCTTAATCCAGATTTTTCTTTCTCCCTCCATTAATTAAAAAAAACAAACAAACAAACTTACATTTAGAAGGGATATCAATCACCCACAAGAATTTCAGGCTGGATATACCACCTAGGTATACATGGGATCAATTTGACTTCTCCTATAGTAAACCAATTTATGAATTCTCCCATTCCATCTTCTACCTTCTCTTTCTAGTTTAACCTAAAGATTAGAATGACTGACAACCTCAACAACTTGGTGATGCTATTTTCCAGATCCCATTGACCGTATCAACATGTTATAGGAGCTGAAGCATGAAAAGCTATAGTGAACTTTTTTGGAGGACATTCAAAAAGAGCACTGATGAGGAAAATAATAGCTGTGTGTGCCCATCTTTGGATAGATCCATTACACTTACAATTGCTTTTTTAGTGTATCATATCTTAGAGGACATGGTCTGTGGATACTCATTTTCAGATCTGCAGAAAATCAGTTCAGAACATAGTACAAAAATGTAAGAAATAAATGCTTGTGTTTTGATGAATAGATAAAGAATGAAAAGATAGAATATGGACAGGAAAGTGTTCAAATTTGTATGTGTTCAGGATTTGTTTTGAAAATAACTTTTATAGAAATTATACTAGAATTTCTTTATACAGATATGATATAAACATTCTATTGTTTTCAGATATATTGCATACATTTCATTCTACCATAGTTAAATCTCAGTTTGTACTTTTTTCTTTAGATTAAAATCTATTCTTGCTGTGTACATACTTTTTTATTTTTTAATATGACAGTTGCACTGTGATTATGACAAAGTGTTTTCCATGGCAGAAAATAAACTGGAGGAGTATATTCTTTCTTTTTCTAAACATATTTCCTTGTTATGATCAATACTTTCTATCTTCTATACATTATATTTGATCTTTTTAGTGTTTCCTAGGGAATGAGAAGATATGTGGAATATCCTGGTAGTCTTGAACTCTTTCATGTAGCTTTTCTAGAGGAGCTCAGGATTAATTAATTCATTCATTTATGTTAACAAAACTACTAATTGCCCACTCCATGATGGTCAGGTTTTCTCAGGTGGTGCTAGAGGTAAAGAACGTTCCTGCCATTTCAGGAAATGTAAGAGATGTGGGTTCAATTTCTGTGTCATGAAGACCCTCTGCAGGAGGGCATGGCAACCCTCTCCAGTATTCATGCCTTGAGATTCCCATGGACCGAGGAGCTATGGTCCATAGGGTTGCACAGAATTGGACACGACTGAAAGAACATAATATGCATGCATGCATGCTGTGATAGTCAAGTTCTAGCTGCCATACACATTGTGAAACCAAACAGAAGCAGTCATGTAGAGATAAGCAGTTTAAAAGAAAATATACAATTGAACTTTTCCATACGTTTGACAGCCCTACAAAGTAAAGAGGCAGGGTAATGTAAGAAGATTAATAATGGTGACTTACTTTAGAATGCATGAATAGGAGAGTCACGAAATATTTTTTAAATAAAATTTTTATTTTGAGAGAATTTATTGCATAGTATAAGACAAGTAAAAGTAGAAAATCAATAGAAAAAGAAGAGAATAGTAACCCCAGAAGTATTCAACATTAAAAAAAAAAGGTAGAGATGCAAGTCTGTTTAAATGTGGATGTTAAATCATTTAAAGTCTTGCCTAAAACTCCACTCCACCACTCATAATTTCATCATTCCCTGTGCTCCAGTTGATCCCACTACTTGGACCATAGTATATGTATTAGTTATCTTTTACTCTGTAACAAAAGACCCCAACAACAATTAGAAACTTTAAACATATCTATTATCTCACACATCCTGTGAGTCAGAAATCTGGATATGACTTTGCTGGGCAACTGCAGCTTAGCTTCTCCTACCAGGTTGTAAGCAAGGTGTGGTCCAAAGCTGTGGTCTCAACTGAGGGAGGTTCTACTCCAAGCTTACTCATGGAGGTTGTACGAATTTAATTCCTTGATGACTGTTGACTGGAGGACTTTCTTTGTTGGCCATTAAGTAGGTAAGCTCACATATGGTGGCTGGCTTCCCTCACAGTGAGAGTAAAAGAAAGAAAGTAAGAAAAAAGAACAGGGCTTTTTTTTTTTTTTTTTGTAGTCTCATCTCAGAAGTAACATCTTATCATTTTTAAGATTTTTTTATTTGTAAGATTTGTAAGAACAAAGCTAGTGGAGGTGATGGAATTCCAGTTGAGCTATTCCAAATCCTGAAAGATGATGCTGTGAAAGTGCTGTACTCAATATGCCAGCAAATTTGGAAAATTCAGAAGTGGCCACAGGACTCGAAAAGGTCAGTTTTCATTCCAATCACAAAGAAGGGCAATGCCAAAGAATGTTCAAACTACCTCACAATTGCAATCATCTCACATGCTAGCAAAGTAATGCTCAAAATTCTCCAAGCCAGGCTTCAACAGTACGTGAACTATCAACTTCCAGATGAGATGTTCAAGCTGGATTTAGAAAAGGTAGAGAAACTACAGATCAAATTGCCAGCATCCATCAGATCATCAAAAATCCAGAGAATTCCAGAAAAATATTTACTGCTGCTTTATTGATTATGTCAAAGCCTTTGACTGTGTAGATCACAACAGACTGTGAAAATTTCTTCAAGAGATGGGATACCAGACCATATTACCTGCCTTCTGAGAAATATGTATACAGGTCAAAAAGCAACAGTTAGAAACGGACATGGAACAATAGACTGGTTTCAAATTGGGAAAAGAGCACATCAAGGCTGTATATTGTCACCTGCTTATTTAACTTATATGCAGAGTACATCATGCAAAATGCTGGATTGGATGAAGCACAAGCTGGAATCAAGATGGCCAGGAGAAATATCAATGACATCAGATGACATCACCCTTATGGAAGAAAGTAAAGAGGAAATAAAGAAATTCTTGATGAAGGTGAAAGAAGAGAGTAAAAGAGCTGGCTTAAACTCAACATTCAAAAAAGTAAGATCGTGGCATCCAGTCCCATCCCTGCATGGCAAATAGATGGGAAAACAATGGAAATAGTGAGAAACTTTATTTTCTTGGGCTCCAAAATCACTGCAGATGGTGACTGCAGCCATGAAATTAAGAGATGCTTACTCCTTGGAAGAAAAGCTATGACTACCTAGACAACATATTAAAAAGCAGAGACATTACTTTGCCCACAAAGGTCCATCTAGTCAAAGCAATGGTTTTTCCAGTAGTCAAGTATGGGTGTGAGAGTTGGACTCTTAAGAAACTAAACACCAAAGAATTGATGCCTTTTAACTGTCGTGTTCGAGAAGACTCTTGAGAGTCCCTTGTACTGCAAGGAGATCCAACCTGTCAATCCTCAAGGAAATCAGTCCTGAATATTCATTGGAAGGACTGATGCTAAAGCTGAAACTCCAATAGTCTGGGCACCTGATGAGAAGAACTGATTCATTGGTAAATTTCCTGATGTTGGGCAAGACTGAAGGCAGGAGGAGAAGGGGATGAAAGATGATTAAATGGTTGAATGGCATCTCTGACTCAATGGACATGAGTTTGAGTGTGCTCCGGGAGTCAGTGATGGACAGGGAAGCCTGGCGTGATGCAGCCCATGGGGTCTCAAAGAGTTAAACAGGGCTGAACGACTGAACTGAACTTAACTGATTTGTAAGATGTGGTTTAGTCCATACTCAGGAGCCAGGACTACACAAGGGTATGAATAACAAGGGTTGGTAATAATTGGATGCCATATTTAGAGACTGTCCTAGGACACCATGATATATCTTTTTCTTAAAATTTACAACTCATTATTATGGTGAACAATTTTCTCAGTTTGTCTGTGACTGTCTCAGTTTTAGCATTAAAATCCCCCATCCTGGGAAAGTCTTCATTGGTTAGCCTACATAATACATATACTTTCAAAATATAGGATTTTATAGAGAGAACTCTACTTATATTGTCTCAATAGCCTTTTTTTCCTACTAGCATGAAGCTACTCAAACTCCATACCTCTGCTTAAAATATTTTCTCCTCAGAGAATTCTTCCTATCTCCAAGTCAAGGTTAATGGTTCCTTTCCCACTCCAGAAAATGGCTTTTGTAAGACTATTTAAATACTTCTTCACTCTGCTTCTATCAAGACCCACTTGCCCTTTCCTCTCCCTGCACCAAGAGTAGAATCTCAGAAAGGTGACTGAAGATACCTATCTCAATGGTTAGTGATTTTGCAGGCAGAATCCACATTTAATGGAAGAGAAAATATGACCTCAGAAAGGTGAAAGTAAATGTTCAAATTCATTTAGCTCATCAATGAGGAAAGAAAACCTGCAGGTGCACTGGTGTCTACCCCAGGCATTGATAATGAGTTACAGGACAAGATTATATTTAAAATTCTTCCATTGTAAGCACTGACCTATCCAAATTGTATAGTAACCATAAAAATGTCTGTATACTTTTGGGCACCAAGAAACATAATAACTGAAAAATTATTATAAGAATTTATTTTATTTTTTAAGAAAGTGTAGACATCTTATAGGGAGAAGGCAATGGCGCCCCACTCCAGTACTCTTGCCTGGAAAATCCCATGGACGGAGGAGCCTGGTGGGCTGCAGTCCATGGGGTCGTGAAGAGTCGGACACGACTGAGAGACTTCACTTTCACTTTTCACTTTCACTCATTGGAGAAGGAAATGGCAACCCACTCCAGTGTTCTTGCCTGGAGAATACCAGGGACGGGGGAGCCTGGTGGGCTTCCGTCTATGGGGTCGCACAGAGTCGGACACGACTGAAGCGACTTAGCAGTAGCAGCAGCAGACATCTTATAATAAATACTGCTATCACACTCTGGAGAACTCACACTATTAGGATGATGCTAATAGACCGTTCTGAGCTTTCTGCATAAACACTTGTGTATTAAAACTATAGACGCTATAGGATTAGGTAAAATAGTTTACAAAACTACTTTATCTTAGCCAACAAGCAGGAGCCGCCTGAAGTTTCACTTTTCACCCAGGTTATCATACATTATTTGGATTTTTGAGCAACTGTTTACCTACTTAATTCTGAGCCTGGAATAAGGAATATAGTTGAAATATTATCAGTGATTCTTTAGTGTTTATGGATGGATAAAGATGACTCAGCATTATGTTTCAAGAGAGAAGATAGTTTCCCAGAGTAAACAGGCTTTGGAAGTAGAGGAATGGAATTCTCGCCTTTACTTCTTCCCCCAGTTAAATATAATAATTCAGAAGTAAATTAAGAAGGGCTAGGAATCCTGAGGTGACTTAGAGGCTGACATCTGGTGGAACAGTGGTTAAAGAACCCACCTGCCAATTCAGGAGACACAGGAGACTTGGGTTCGAACCCTGGGTTGGGAAGATCCCCTTGGAGAAGGAAATGGCAGCCCACTCCAGTATTCTTGCCTGAGAAATCCCATGAACAAAGAAGCCTGATGGGCTATATTCAGGCTACAATCCATGAGGTCACAAAGAGTTGGACATGACTTAGAAACCGAGCATGTCTGCATGCATCCCATGGCTATACTGGTCATTTTTTTGTTATGTGAATGACAATAAATAAACCATGATTAATATAAAGTAATATGATATTCATATTTCCTTTTGCCAGATGCTGTATCGGGCTGTTCATGGCACTTATAATGTAACAATAATACTGCTAAGAAAGATTTGTTCCCCAATTAATAAACTTGCTGATTGGAAAGCAATTTTATGATATTGCTAAAAAACAATGATGTGATATTTAAAGCTGTGACTATAGTCTTTTAAATCATGAACAGGAGCATCAGTAATATACAGAGTTTAAGAAAGAGTGGAAAAATAGGAATATATGGGCCCATGAATTCCTCAATAAATCAAACAAAATAATGCCTACACTCTAGATCCAAATACCTCCAACCTCTTCATAAGTGTTATCTTTACGTTTTTTTTTTTTTTTTAAACTTGTTTTCAAGTGCTAAGTATTTGGATATTCTGTCCTAGCAACTGAGTATGTACTAACTGAATAAACTAATTCTATAGTAAAATCATTAGTGATGTACATAGCAAAATCTTTGAATAAAACTGAAAAGAATTTACTTATATAACCATATTTTTATGCTCAATCAACTTTAAAAAAAAACTTCAACCTTGCTAGTAATGTAACATTTATAATATAAATAAATATAATTTTAATGGCAAAAACAAAGCCAAGATAAGTTAATCCCAGGAAATCTCTTTTGTTATATTAATAAATAAGCCTGTATTTGGTTTACACACACACACACAACATTCTTATGTATTTTTCTGCTAATATTTTAATGTAGTTTAAAGTGTAACACAAATATTTAACAAATAGCAGAGGCTTACTGGCCTCTGATTTTAGGTAAAGAACATTACCAGATGTTGTTTACGTTAATGATTTTAGGTGATAATGGAGTAAGATTAGAGTAATTTTCTCTTTGTCATCTCATTAATAATACAAGTCACACTATCAAACTATATGTATTTTTCCCCCTAAATAGTCTCACTTTATTGTTAGTGAGATCAACAGAATAGGAAATCAAGACAGCGCATTCACTGCTAATTTTCCCTGTGGTTAACCACCGAAACTGTTAATGAGACCCCTTGTGCTTTTCCGGCTACCTCTAACTTGAACTTGTTCAGCAAATTTTGTCTGCATTAGTAGCCATGGCAACTTCAGGATTAATATTGAGTGCTGGCCTTCCAACTGTTAAAAACCTCTAAGTCTCCTTTAAGTCCACAGTGTATCTCTACAGAGACGCAGGGATTCAAAACAATAGAAACTTTTCATCTAGATCCAAGGAAAAGAGGTAAAATGTCAAGAACAATCTAGTTTATTATGAAAGTAAATAGAAGTTGCTGTGCCAGTATTAAGAAAACTTTTTTACTCCTAAGGTGGTAGAACAAATGGCAAATTTCATAGCAATTATGTGAAGCTTTCACATAAACAGATCATTAACACAGTTACATGCTTAGCTGCTCAAAGGACTATTGAAGAATGAGTGGAGAAAAGGGATAATTCAAGACCAGTATTCTCTCAAAAACTTGATTGCCCTTTTAGTTATTTGTGATGTATGACTTTATGTAATGTCTTCTTAATTGAGGGTAAAAGTATACCAAGTCCAAACCTTTTAAAATTATATGCTTGTCACTTGAAACTTATTAACAGGTCTTCAGGCAGTGCTTGTATCTACAGATTACCTTGTGTTAAATCAAAATTCCATGTGTGTGGCATCAAATCTCATATTGTTGATTTGTTAGATAGGCAGAGGGCTGTGCCCAGCTTGCACATTCTGATAATGCCCTTTGATTTTTAGAATACTCAAATGTATACCATTAAAGATTATTAAAATGAATATAAGCCCTGTGGCATATCATATTTCCCATTGTTGTCATTCAGTCCCTAAGTTCTGTCCAACTCTTTGCTACCCTATGGACTGCAGCACCCCAGGCTTCCCTGTCCTTCACTATCTCCCAGAGTTTGCTCAAACTCATGTCCATTGAGTTGGTGATGTCTTCCAACCATCTCATCCTCTGTTACCCTCTTCTCCTCATGTCTTCATTGTTTCCATAGATGACCACAATAATATCTTATATACCACATACTTTTCTAACCATCTAACCTTGACATTCCTCCCAGGTGTTCTGTCCTTTGGATCTTGTGGACTATATGTCTCAGGTAACAGTATGGTAGAAGTAACACTATAATCCCTAAGGCTCAGTCATCACCAGAGCATAGACTCTTTGCCTTTTAGGCACACTTCCTTTTAAAACTCAGCTGTGGCCATCTTGCAAAGAAGCCCAAACAAACACACAGCAAAAAACCAAATGGAGAAGGCATATCTCGGCTGATAGCTGATAGTGTTTCCACTGCCTGCTGTCATCAATTGCCAGACATACAAGTTAAGAAATATCCAGATGTTACCAGTCCATATCTGTTAAATCCAATCAGACTTAGTGTTTTCCTGCTGAGGCCCAAGACATCAATGAATAGAGCAAGTCATCACTGCTGTTTTTGAATTTTAAGCTTCACAGTACCAGAGCACAATGAAATGATTGCTTTGCTTCCACATGTGGTAAATTAATATGCAGTATTGGGTAACTTAAAGCTCAACATTCAGAAAACTAAGATCATCTGGTCCTATCACTTCATAGGAAATAGATGGGGAAACAGTGGAAACAGTGTCAGACTTTATTTTTGGGGGGGTTCCAAAATCACTGCAGATGGTGATTGCCGCCATGAAATTAAAAGACGCTTTCTCCTTGGAAGGAAAGTTATGACCAACCTAGATAGCATATTCAGAAGCAGAGATACTACTTTGCCAACAAAGGTCCGTCTAGACAAGGCTATGGTTTTTCCAGTAGTCATGTATGGATGTGAGAGTTTGACTGCGAAGAAAGCTGAGCGCCAAAGAATGGATGCTTTTGAACTGTGGTGCTGGAGAAGTCTCTTGAGAGTCCCTTGGACTGCAAGGAGATCCAACCAGTCCATTCTGAAGGAGATCAGCCCTCGGATTTCTTTGGAAGGACTGATGCTAAAGCTGAAACTGTAATACTTTGGCTACCTCATGCGAAAAGTTGACTCATTGGAAATGACTGATGCTGGGAGGGATTGGGGGCAGGAGGAGAAGGGGACGACAGAGCATGAGATGGCTGGATGGCATCACTGACTCGATGGATATGAGTGAGTGAACTCTGGGAGTTTGTGATGGACAGGGAGGCCTGGTGTGCTGCAGTTCATGGGGTCACAAAGAATTGGATACAACTGAGTGACTGAACTGAACTGATTGGGTAACTAGATAAGACACTATCTACTCATCTTCTTATTTGTACTATTCTTCAGATGGAAAATTCCTAATTAGGTTTCCTAGATTTGTTTAAAAAATGTTTTATATTAAGCCCAGCTTTATTCAAGGGAAGATCATTAAATATATTATTTTCATTTCAAAAGTTTTAGTAGTTGAATTGCCACCAAATAAGCATCTAAGTAGCACAGAAGTTTTCACTAAAAGCATAAGCAAGATTTTCCCCTGTCAAAGGTTGAATTGAATTTATCACTTGGAGATATAGATTCAAGAAACTGATATTAACATTGTCAATAGTTATTTTGTTTCCTCCATATAAAATATTAAGAAAAATTTCCCTTTGCAAGATGTAAATATTATAAAATGCCAGTAATTTATCTCTTGGGGATTGGAAATTGAAAACCTGAATCTCTACCAGACTTTGTTTTTGTGTTGCAAATCAGATGTAACATATTATATGTTAAACATATGAAGAAGGAGACAGGAGAAAAGATAAAGAAACATGTAGACTATGACGGTGTTTTTTTTTTTTTTTTTTTTCTTAATTGATTTTCTGTTTCTGGTTCGACTGCATATCTTGATGCCACTGAAAGTGACAGTTTTCGTTGCTCAGTCATGTTCAACTTTGCGTCACCATGAACTGTAGCCCACCAGGCTCGTCTGTCCATGAAATCCTCCAGGCAAGAATACTAGACCGGGTAGCCATCCCCTTCTCCAACGGATCTTCCCAACCCAGGGATCGAATCTATGTCTCCTGGATGGGCAAGTGGCTTCTTTACCATCTGAGCCACTAGGGAAGATATCCCTGTGTTCCTGCAAAGCCCAATTGTCATCTGAGGTTACTTAAAGATAATATATTAGTTAGAATTCTTTTGACTTGAGAACAGGGCTTCCCAGATGGCACTACTGGTAAAGAACCTGCCTGCCAGTGCAGGAGACATAAGAGATGTGGGTTTGATTCCTGGGTGAGGAAGGAAATGACAACCCACTCCAGTTTTCTTGCATGGAGAATCTAATGGACAGAGAAGCCTGACAGGCTACAGTCCATAGGGCCTCAAAGAGATGGACACGACTGAAGCAACTTAGCATGCACACACACAGAATGCCTTTGACTTGAGAACAAGTTACAGTGTCAGCTCTGTTGGCTTAAATGAAAGGAAGGGCATAAGATTCCATAACAAGAAATGAAGAGATAGAGTCATCTGGCAGCTTAACTGTAGAGAAACCAGAATCTTTCCATGTTCTCATACACCAGTCCCAGTTTAAGATGTATCTCACCACCAGTTCCTCTTGTGGTTTTAGGAAGCTTCAAAGTACCTATCTCTTTATTCATTCTACATATTTCTTCATTCAGTACAAGTGATAACAAGTCCTTCTGCATGCCTTCTTCAATTCTTTTTGGTCTCATTTGACCCTTCAGAACCCTTTAATTGTTTATTTCCCCAACATTTGCAAATCCCAACATCTGCATGTTAACATGATCTGTTAACGTGCTTAAAACAAAAGCAAAAGCACAGTCTTCTATGTCACCTTTTTGTAGCACAGAATCATTGATAGTAACCAGGTTTCATCATTTTCTTTTTTTCACAGTTTTTTCACATGGAAGGGAACAATAACCTGATTTATCTTAATAATAATTTCAATAATATAATATTTTCAGAAGACATAATCAGTTTTCATTTTGAGTACTATTTCTTTTCCTTAGTTTCACTTCATTTTGTGTTCCTTCTAGTTAGTTCAAGGTCTATAGCTTGTCAGTAGTAAAAGACCCATTAATAAAAGTATTTATAGGAAATATTCCATAATTTCTTAGTAAAAATAATTCTGTATTCTGAAGCACAATTTATTTTTAACTGAATAGGCAATTAGCTATTTCAAATATAAATGACTGAGTCATATGAAAATTACATAGAAAAAAAAAAAAAGCACATCGCTAAAAAAGCACATTGCCAAAAATTAAACACTATGGATGTGTCTTGCTTTCAAGATTTTGTTTAAAATTTCTGCTGTGACCCACACCTATACACAAACTATAACATACCCAACATACAGTTTTGTCTTATGATGTATTTTCTGAGTCTTTTGAACAGAAAGAATTCCCCGTGTTGTTGAATATTTTTAAAATAGTACTAAAATGCCATTAAATATTTTCAAATGAATATAGTATTAAAAATAAATGTAGTATCATTTCCACACTTTTGTTTTTTACATTACATCTTATCTTTTTAGTATTAAAATACTACTGTCACATATTAACTTTTGTATTAATTAGTATCCACATTTTATATTCATAAAATATTTTAAAATTTATTCTTGTAATGGAGTTACTGAGACAGATAACAGTGTATATTTTCTTAAGGTTGTCACACAAATGAATATATTTAATAAAAATGTAGATAATTTTC
Source organism: Bison bison bison (assembly GCF_000754665.1). NCBI lineage: Eukaryota > Metazoa > Chordata > Mammalia > Artiodactyla > Bovidae > Bison > Bison bison. The sequence continues at coordinate 4,410,013 of NW_011494919.1, read as the reverse complement.
TGGGCTGTTGATAATATGCCTAAAACTTGTTTCTTATTAATTTTCATATATTTATCATTTGATTTCATCTTTTACATAGTAAGTCCTAGTCAATATTATATAGCATCAGCTACTGAAAATTGCATATTGCTCTATCATCTACAGAATACAATATAGCTTTCAGTATTTTAAAGTTTTTTCACTTTTCATTTGTAAAATAGACACATAATTTTGCAATATAAGCAAACCTTTTTTCTCTGTTTTGTCGTTTGTAAGAGGGGGAAGTTTATATAAACCAGTAATCATAAGATGTTTTTACCATTATGAGAAAAGAAAAAGCAACTCTAATTAAGTGACAGGGTTTAAAATGGAAGGTTAACTCCATAAAAATCTATTTTGATTTAATAAATTCATCTTTGAAAATTACAGAGGTATCCTTTAATGTGTGAAATTCAGATGGAAAAATAAAACTGAACTTTTGGACATTATTATATTTCTAATTAATAAAATAGTAAATTTTCCAAAATAAAACACAGCCACTTAGATATTTTTATAGCGTATGTAAAATTTATTTTGGAAAAAATTTACTTGCAGTTTATACAGACAGTTAATTCCCCAACTTCTTATGATGCATCAGATCAGATCAGATCAGTCGCTCAGTTGTGTCCGACTCTGCGACCCCATGAATCGCAGCACACCAGGCCTTCCTGTCCATCACAAACTCCCGGAGTTCACTGAGACTCACGTCCATCGAGTCAGTGATGCCATCCAGCCATCTCATCCTCTGTCGTCCCCTTCTCCTCCTGCCCCCAATCCCTCCCTGCATCGGAGTCTTTTCCAATGAGTCAACTCTTCGAGTGAGGTGGCCAAAGTACTGGAGTTTCAGCTTCAGGATCATTCCTTCCAAAGTAATCCCAGGGCTGATCTCCTTTAGAATGGACTGGTTGGATCTCCTTGCAGTCCAAGGGACTCTCAAGAGTTTTCTCCAACACCACAGTTCAAAAGCATCAATTATTTGGTCCTCAGTCTTCTTCACAGTCCAACTCTCACATCAATACATGACCACAGGAAAAACCGTAGCCTTGTCTAGATGGACCTTAGTTTGCAAAGAAATGTCTCTGCTTTTGAATATGCTATCTAGGTTGGTCATAACTTTCCTTCCAAGGAGTAAGTGTCTTTTAATTTCATGGCTGCAGTCACCATCTACAGTGACTTTGGAGCCCAGAAAAATAAAGTCTGACACTGTTACCACTGTTTCCCCATCTATTTCCCATGAAGTGGTGGGACCGGATGCCATGATCTTTGTTTTCTGAATGTTGAGCTTTAAGCCAACTTTTTCACTCTCCTCTTTCACTTTCATCAAGAAGCTTTGTAGTTCCTCTTCACTTTCTGCCATAAGGGTGGTGTCATCTGCATATCTGAGGTTATTGATATTTTTCCCAGCAATCTTGATTCCAGCTTGTACTTCTTCCAGTCCAGCGTTTCTCGTGATGTAGTCTGCATATAAGTTAAATAAACAGGGTGACAATATACAGCCTTGACATACTCCTTTTCCTATTTGGAACCAGTCTGTTGTTCCATGTCCAGCTCTAACTGTCGCTTCCTGACCTGCCTACAAATTTCTCAAGAGGTAGGTCAGGTGGTCTGGTATTCCCATCTTTTTCAGAATTTCCCACAGTTTATTGTGATCCACACAGTCACAGGCTTTGGCATAGCCAATAAAGCAGAAGTAGATGTTTTTTCTGGAACTCTCTTGCTTTTTCCATGATCCAGCGGATCATGCAAATTTGATGCAATTTGATCTCTGCTTCCTCTGCCTTTTCAAAAACCAGCTTGAACATCTGGAAGTCCACAGTTCATGTATTGCTGAAGCCTGGGTTGGAGAATTTTGAGCATTACTTTACTAGCATGTGAGATGAGTGCAATTGTGTGGTAATTTGAGCATTCTTTGGCATTGCCTTTCTTTGGGATTGGAATGAAAACTGACCTTTTCCAGTCCTGTGGCCACTGCTGAGTTTTCCAAATTTGCTTAGTGGCAGACAAAAAAAAAATGTTGTTTTAACAGAATGATTTAAATTATATCATAATATCTTTAGTAACTCTCATTTTTTTCTGTATATGCAAAACCTTTTAACCACAGATCAAATCTCAGTCGAAGCACTTTGATGCTTTTCTGCTGTGCACCTTACATTCCAGTATTGTGCCCTGTAGTACCCTTCCCTACTCTGCTGTTCCTTTATTTGTTTTCCCCTCTGCCTATGAGTTTTGGAATTGAAATGCCTTTGGAACATCCTCTCTACCACAATGCCTTTTCTTGTCTCCTCTCACCAGCCCAAGCCCCCTACACACTCCAGAATGGATTGGGTGTGTACCCTGGACTCTAATACATGAGCCTTTCACATAGCAATTGTTGGGATATATCGACATTTTCTGGAGAAGGAAATGGCAAACCACTCCAGTATTCTTGTCTAGAGAATCCTGTGGACAGAGGAGCCTGGTGGGCTGCTGTCCATAGGGTCGCACAGGGTTGGACATGACTGAAGCAACTTAGCATACATGCATGCATTGGAGAAAAAAATGGCAACCCGCTCCAGTATTGCCTGGTGAATCCCAGGGACAGAGGAGCCTGGTGGGCTGCTGTCTGTGGGGTTGCACAGAGTCAGACACGACTGAAATGACTTAGCAGCAGCAGCAGCATCGACATTTTCTGTGTGTGTGTGTGTGTGTGTGTGTGTGTGTGAGTGTGCATGCTCATGCCTGTTACCTTCTACCCTACTGAACCCTAAGAGTGAATACTTAAGTATTCTTGAGAGCAAATTCTGTCTTTTTCACACCTGTAAATTCAGTTCAGGTCCAGTGCCTGCCATTTAGTGGGCACTCATTATAAATTTGATAAACTCAGCTAATCAGAAAACAGTCATGAACCTGAAAAATCAATAAACACCTGTTTCTTAGTAGCCTCAATAGATATAAATGTGACATGGATTGTGAACTAAAAGCCAAACACTTTCTTTGTAGAAAAGTCCCTCAGGTCCTATGCAGGCTTATTTTAGACACTGCTTTTTAGTTTTGTTTTGTTTTTAAGTACTTGCTTATTTTGATTTCCTAGCACACAGAAATTAAAAGCTGCAATTTGGAGGAAGTAAGGGGGTGATGCAGGTCAGGAAACAACAGTTAGAACTGGATATGGAACAACAGACTGGTTCCAAATAGGAAAAGGACTACATCAAGGCTGTATATTGTCACCCTGCTTATTTAACTTCTATGCAGAGTACATCATGAGACGCGCTGGGCTGGAAGAAGCACAAGCTGGAATCAAGATTGCCGGGAGAAATATCAATAACCTCAGATATGCAGATGACACCACCCTTATGGCAGAAAGTGAAGAGGAACTCAAAAGCCTCTTGATGAAAGTGAAAGTGGAGAGTGAAAAAGTTGGCTTAAAGCTCAACATTCAGAAAACGAAGATCATGGCATCTGGTCCCATCACTCATGGCAAATAGATGGGGAAACAGTGTCAGACTTTATTTTTCTGGGCTCCAAAATCACTGAAGATGGTGATGGCAGCCATGAAATAAAAAGACTTGGAAGAAAAGTTATGACCAACATAGACAGCATAGTAAAAAGCAGAGACATTACTTTGCCAACAAAGGTCCATCTAGTCAAGAATATGGTTTTTCCAGTAGTCATGCATGGATGTGATGGTTGGACTATAAAGAAAGCTGAGTGCTGAAGAATTGATGCTTTTGAACTGTGGTTTTGGGGAAGACTCTTGAGAGTCCCTTGGCCTGCAAGCAGATCCAATCGATCCATCCTAAAGGAGATCAGTCCTGGGTGTTCATTGGAAGGACTAATGTTGAAGCTGAAACTCCAATATTTTGGCCACCTGATGTTAAGAGCTGACTCATTTGAAAAGACCCTGATGTTGGGCAAGATTGAAGCTGAGTGAAGAAGGGGATGACAGAGGATGAGATGACAGAGGATGGTTGGATGGCATCACTGACTCAAAGGACATGAATTTGAGCCACCTCTGGGAGTTGGTGATGGACAGGGAGGCCTGGAGTGATGTAGTTCCATGGGGTTGCAAAGAGTCAGGCACAACTGAGCAATCAACTAAACTGGACTAATAAGTATAATGACAGCTCAATTCCACTGATCATTTTAAAACTTAGATTCTTGTGATCACACAAAATTGAGTAAAATTTTACTTTATATAGAAATTATATTGAATGTCATTTTAACATGGTAACTAATAAAGGAGTTGAAAGCATAAATGTATATTGCTTTAAGATTCCAGACTATGGAAGAAATTGAAAAGACGTGTTTGGTAAAGAAGTAAAAAGAGTGATGGAATAATGCCTACTGTGAAAGGGTTTATGTTTTATTTTTTCTAGTGGAAGATAGTGGTGTCAAATTTATTAATATAAGGTATTTAGATTTGATCATACATATTTAAATGAGTGATGTATTTTAATTTTAAAATGTTTGCATTGAAAAGATATGATGGAGTTTTAGATATCAACAGAAAAGTTACAATGTGGCATATGGTTTTGTAAAATTTAAGGAGTTTATTTGGAAACAAAAAGGCATGGAGATCACTGATATCAAATTTCACAAGCTTCCCTGTATGCCATGATCTCCCAGAGTCTGTTGTGTGTAATTCTGCACTTGGCTATCAGCAAATTTTCTAAAACTCACTCATACAGTGATTTCTTTCTCATTTACTAAGGTTCAAGTCAAACACGACTTACTTCTCTAAGAAGTCAGTTCCAATATTTTTTTGTTTTAAGAAGAACTACATTGATACATATACTATAAAATCACACTTTACTATACTATACTAATTATTCCCTTACATATATTACTAGTGTTAGATTGATAGTTTTGAGGGCAGTGTTTAATAGGTCTGTATAATATCAGTATCTGTATAACACACCCTGTTATGCAGATAAGAACATAAGAGTTCCTGAGTAAATGAAATCTTATGAAAATACTGTAGAAAGAAGTTACAAATAGATTTGTGTTTCAGAAAATCTTATGCATTTTAGGATCCTGTTTTTAATCTGCAGGCAATGAGGGAGACCCAGGTTTGATCATGGCTCAGGAAGATCCCCTGGGGAAGGGCATAGCTACCCACTCCAGTATTCTTGCCTGGGAAATGACATGGACAGCGGAGCCTGGTGGGTTATAGTCCATGGTGTTGTAAAGAGTTGGACACAACTGAGCAACTAATACTTTCACTGTTTTCACTTCCTTCAAGTCTATACACTTTAAAATCTAGTCTAAAATTGAGAAGGGAGAAATAAGCTAAAATAAACTCATATAATCATATTTAGTTATTTTATATTGCTCTTAACAAATTTCAGCTAAATTCTATAAAGCATAGTATTTTATAAAGCACAATATTTTAAAACAAGGGATATTTAATGGATTCTTGGATAAACTAAAAAGAGCATTTAAAATTTCTATTAGAATGGCATATAGAAATTTATTTTCTTTTTGGATGATTTACAAACCTCTTTCAGCTTCAATTCAGGTCAGTTCAGTCGCTCAGTCATGTCCAAGTCTTTGCACCCAGTTACCGCAGAATGCCAGGCCTCCCTGTCCATCACCAACTCTCAGAGTTCACAGAAACTCATGTCCATTGAGTTGGTGATACCATCCAACCATCACATCCTATGTCATTCCCTTCTCATCTCACCTTTAATATTGCCAAGCATCAGGGTCTTTTCAACTGAGTCAGTTCTTCACATCAGGTGGCCAAAATATTGGAGTTTCAGCTTCAACATCAGTCCTTCCAATGAACACCCGGGACTGATCTAATTTAGGATGGACTGGTTGGATCTCCTTGCAGTCCAAGGGACTCTCAAGAGTGTTCTCCAAAACCACAGTTCAAAAGCATCAATTCTTCAGTACTCAGCTTTCTTTATAGTCCAACTCTCACATCCATACATGACCACTGGAAAAACCATAGCCTTGACGAGATGGACCATTGTTGGCAAAGTAATGTCTCTGCTTTTTACTATGCTGTCTATGTTGGTCATAACTTTTCTTCCAAGGAGTAAGGATCTCTTAATTTCATGGCTGCCATCACCATCTGCAGTGATTTTGGAGCCCAGAAAAATAAAGTCTGACTCTGTTTCCACTGTTTCCTCATCTATTTACCATGAAGAGATGGGACCAGATGCCATGATCTTCGTTTTCTGAATGTTGAGCTTTAAGCCAACTTTTTCACTCTCCGCTTTCACTTTCATCAAGAGATTCTTTAGTTCTTCTTCACTTTCTGCCTTAAGGGTGGTGTCATCTGCAT